>NC_139220.1:148464983-148662483 GCF_055691185.1 Crinia signifera
TGCAAATCTTTTATGATAATTCAAACATACACAATGTCCTAGGACATTGTGTATGTTTGAATTATCATAAAAGATTTGCATCAAGACTTCCAGTGCCGCTTTATCTCTACTAATCGTATATATATATATATATATATATATATATATATATATATATATATATATATATAACCAGGTTTTGGAGGTGCGGCACTCCCCGCAAATTAACAAGACATAATGCAGGTTTTAAAGGCAACGTTTCAATGTCTTTAATACGACATTTTCATCAGTCGTATTAAAGACATTGTAACGTTGCCTTTAAAACCTGCATTATGTCTTGTTAATTTGCGGGGAGTGCCGCACGTCCAAAACCTGGTTATCTGAATTCTACAGTGGGGGCACCCAGCCAAGCAATATTAAGCGTCTGTGCAAGTGAGTCGTGCCAGTCTCTGGCATAGGCATATGCATATATATATATATATATATATATATATATATATATATATATATATATATATATATATATATACACACACACACACACAAAGAGTGTTGAGTCCCTGTATTTGTATATATATATATATATATATATATATATATATATATATATATATATATATATATATACACACACACACACACACACACAATAACTTAATGACGTACAACATTTCAATTACTTTGTTATTTTAATCAGGTACAAAGAAAAGCAGTTACTTACACATCTTTATACCTCCTCAGTCACAGCCGGCATCCACGGCGCCCCGCAGCCCTCCGTCTGTGGCGTCTGACATCATACATCGACACATGATGTCGCATAGCATGCTGCATCATCTTCTTGCGCGATAGATTCTGCCGGTTGCTAGGCAGCCGGAGTGTGCATACTATAGACAGCCTGCAAAGGCAATGCTCCTGATCACATAGATCTTTAGAAGTAAAGTGGACTTATTAATTGACTATGACGCCAGGTTGGGAGGGCGGCGGGCGCCGAGAACCAGACCATAGATACAGTTTAGACAAATAGATAAGTAAAAAGCAAAATACAGTATATAATCACTAATGCAGGGCAATAGGCTTAGAAAAAGTAAGAATAGCTATGTCGACATATAAGGAAAAAAACACCATGTGAGTATATAAGCAAAAAGCCATCTATGGGTGATAATTCAAAGCTGCCAATTACACCTGATGACCCACAGCATAACCACAAAAGCTTCTAGAGGTTCTAGTCGGCGCTGAGTCTCCATCCGATTGGACCATCGATCTGGAGCATCAGCGTCTGAGTGGAACCCCATACAAATTGAGCCAGATGTATCAAGCTGCAAAAGTGATAAAATGGAGAATGATAAAGAGCCAGCAAATCAGCTCCTACCTGTTATTTTTCAAACCCAGCCTGTAACATGGCAGGTAGGAGTTGATTGGCTGGCTCTTTATCATTCTCCATTTTATCCTTTGAAGTTTGATACATCTGGCCCTTAGTTACCTAAATCGTTACCAAATACCTAGCACAAACACCCTCTAGCAGGTGCCCCAATCATGCTCTGGGTGACTAGAGCAGAAGAAAGGGGTTGGATAGACACCGTAATGAGATGTCTATCTAGGGGCGCTAGTACGAGTCAGTCGCACTCGATTAAAAAACGGAAAGAGAAGAACACTAGAATGTTTAGTTCAACAACAGCTGGAGGGCTGAAGGTTCCCCACCCCTGCTCCAGAGTCACCCAGAGCATGGTGGGGCAAGAGTTTTTGTAATCACAGAAACATACTCAAACAGTTCTTTTTATTAAGTTATTTTGGTGACACACTATCAAGAGAATGGATCAAAAAGGCCTATTTTTTTCAATACATACACACAAGGTAGCACTCCCCACAGGAACAACTTTCCCTGTGACCTCCATGATGGCGGCACTGACTAACGTTGGTCAATACTTGGTGGATAATTTCAATGTTTCTAAGCTTGTGTAATGCGCTTCTTCATTAGGACATACACAAATAATAAAAAGTATAGAAGTTCTATACATACCCACTCCCAGTGTATCCGGATGCTGGGCCCCGGTCACGTGTGCCACCAAGTCAGGCACAACCAAACATCACCACCCCCAACGCCCCGTTATCTGTTACCATTGTAACCACAAAGCAATCAAGAGAAAAATATGTAAAAAAATATAATTAAATGGTCAAGTAACAGAACATCAGCAAATATATACATATTGCGAGGAAATGTGGATTTAGCATCTCGGCACATTGTAACCTGGAGGGTTGAACGAATCCCCAGAATTGCATTGTTTTTTATAATTCTCTATGGTTTTTTTTAGGTTTTCTATTGACGTGGATATTCTACTGCAATCTCATCTGTTTCTTATGATATGTCTGCATTTGCTGATATTGTTACCTGACAGTTTTATTGTATTTTTTTTTTTTAAATTGCTGATTGTTGTTTTGTGGTCACTATGGTAACAGGTTACTGCTTTTTACCCCCCGACAAAAAAGACAACACCCCCCCCCCCCCCCCCCACGGGAGCTGGCAGGGGGGTCCGTGCTGCGCGGGGGTACCTGCGGTCAGGGTCCGGGAAAGGTACCTGCGGTGCTGAGTATAACGTTGCCGAGGTCTCGCTTCTAACTTTGAAAACACTGGTCGCACACTGATTGGCTGAGATTCAGCCAATCAGCGTGTGCCCAGTGTTTTCAAAGTTAGAAGTGATTCCCCCGCCGCCGGGCAGCGGAAAGCACGTTGTTTCCAGGTCACTGCAGGGACCCGGCAACATCATACTCAGTGCCGCAGGGACCTCCAGGCTCTCCCTGACCGCAGGTACCCCCGCACCACACGGAGCCATCTGCCTGCTCCCCGATGCGCCCACAAGGAGGGGGTCGCTGGGGGAGTAACAATAGCGCGCGTAGACCCCCCCGGCGCCTCACCCCGGTGCAGGGGCTGCGGCGCTATAGTTACGCTGCTGGATGTGTGCTTATACATCTAGCCTAAACATGCCATGCAGACCAAGATGCCTGCTATGTGTGAGCATCCAGGTTCGGTGTAGCAGTGCTAATGTTGTGTTTCTTTTTTAGCAGAAAATTCATATTAACCCCTTCAGTGGCAATCCCGAGAATTTTCCGGGCTGTGCCTCAGTGCCCAGTCTGACCAGCCCAGAAAATTCTCGGGATTGCCACTGTTTAGAGCCAGGCAGCGCTGCTGAGTTAAATCGCTGAACTCAGGTAGCTTCAGCTGCCCAGCTACCTCGCCTCCTCCTCCCCTCCGGCTTTTCTATACAAGTCTCCGGCGCTGGCTTATGACAAGTCAGCTGCCGGGGACATCGGCGCTGACCGGACCCAGGTAGGCAGTGTTTTTTTTTTTTTTTTTTAAAGGGACCGCCCCCCAAAAACTCGCCCGGAGGGGAGCGTTCCCTCCCCCCCCCCAAAAAAAAGGGATTTTTATAAGAACTTACCGTTCGAATATATTTCTCTGAATCTATCCTGGTGACACAGCTCAACCTTGGGATGTAGGAGAAGTCCAAAGGAGCTAGGCACCTATGCTAAACATTCAGAGGTGGGCTCCTCCCTTCAGCATCCCAGAATTCCTCAGTTCAACTTTTAGAGCACACAATACAGTACAATGACTCAGTACAATGCCTTAACATATTATATGCACAATTAATTAAAATTAACCATTATAACATGACAACCCATGAAAATAGCATTACTTACTGAGCGTAAGGGAGGGATTGCTGCGTCACCAGGATAGAATCAGAGAAAGGGATTCGAACTGAAAGTTCTTACAAAAATCCCCTTTTCTCTTTCATCTATCCTGGTGACGCTCAACCTTGGGACGTTCAAGAGCCAGTCCTTTGGGAGGGTACAATCAGGTCTGCAGTTCTCATCACTGCTCGCCCGAATGATGCATCCTCTGACACGAACTCATGGAACCTGTAAAATTTGGTGAAAGTGTGAACAGATGACCAAGTGACAGCCCTGCATACTTGTTCCGCTGTAGCTCCATAGCGCACCACCCAAGAGGCAGCAACCGACCTGGTGGTATGAGCATTGATCCTTGAAGGCACTGGTATGCCAATCTTAGTATAGGCAAAAGCAATTACTGACCTCAACCACCTAGCAATGGTCTATTTGGAAGCAGGCCAGCCCATTTTGTGAACATCATATAGTACCAACAAGTAATCAGTTTTACAAAGATCTTTCACTCTGTCCACATAAATGCGCAAGGCGTGAACCACATCCAAATATTTTGGCCTATCCCTTCTTTTGGTCTCTTCCTGAGGACTGAACACCAGAATAACAATATCTTGGTGTAAATGAAATGAAGAAACCAACTTAGGTAATAACTTGGGGACTGTTCTAAGCACAGCCCTATCATCATGAAAAACTACAAACTGATAATGCTTACAAGATAATGCTTTTAACTTGGACACCCGCCTCGCTGAAGCGATGGCCAACAAAAAGAGTAAATTTCCAGGTAAGGAATTTCAGGTCCGCCGACCTTAAGGGTTCAAAAGGAGGTTTCTGCAAAACTGCTAGTACCAATCACAAATCCCATGGTGCCACAGGTTGCTTATAAGGAGGCTTCAGCCGTATCACTCCTCAGAGAAAAGTCTGTACCTCCGGTATCAAGGCCACTCTTTTCTGAAAAAATATAGATAAAGCCGAAATCTGAACTTTTAAGGACTGAAGGCCCAGCCCAGACAAGAAACCATCTTGTAAGAATTCCAGAAGTCTGGAAATCTTGAACCTAGAAGTGTGAACCCTTTGACGTTCACACCATCGAATGTAAAATTTCCCAAACTCTATAATAGTTCTTTGACAAAACTTGTTTCCTAGCATTTATCATGGTAGAAATGACCACATCCGAGAACCCCCTCTTTTTTAAGATGAGGTCTCAAAAGCCAGGCTGTCAAATTTAGTCAAGCTAGGTCCTGATGACAAAAAGGGACATTGTCTGAGCAGATCTGATCGCAGAGGAAGACGCCACGACTGGTCGACAACCTCCGAATGCTGGAAGACCTTTTCGGCCAATCAGGTGCGATCAATATCACAGATATCCCCTGTGATCTCACTTTCTAACACTCGGACGATCATCAGGAACGGCGGGAAGACATAAGACAACTCGAACTTCCAGGACACAGTCATGGCATCCACTGCCCAAGCTAGAGGATCCCTGATCCTCACGCAGAATCTGGGTACCTGCCAATTGTGCCTGGACGCCATCAAGTACACTTCTGGGAGCCTCCAACGAGCCACAATCTCCTGAAAAACTTGGGGATGTAAAGCCCATTCCCCTTCCAGAAGTTTCTCCTTGCTCAGGAAATCCGCCTGTACATTCTGGATTCCTAGAATGAATACGGTAGAGATGGCTGGAACATTTTTCTCTGCCCACTGGAAAATCTTGGAGACTTCTGCCACCACCATTTTGCTGCGCGTGCCCCCTTGGTGATTCAAATAAGGCACAACCGTGGTATTGTCTGACTGTATGCAAAGGGTCAGTCTTTCCTCTGCCTGTGACAGTGTCTGCCACACTGCACGCAATTCTAGTACGTTTATCGGTAATACTGATTCTGTACTGAACAACAGGCCCTGAAGCCTCAAATCCACAACCACTGCTCCCCAGCCCAGTAGACTGGCGTCGGTGGTGACCACCAGCCACTCCCATGACTGAAGAGAGTCCATGTCTGTACACCAAAGTAACGGTCTTTGTTTCTAGAGTCAAGATCACCATTTCCAAGAATGGAACCAGGCCAAATGCAGGGTTTCAAAAGGTTGCAACTTTTTTGCCCAGGAGTTTTAGGCACTGCCATACCGATGGTGCAGGAGACATCAGAATCATCCACACCAGCTGAGAAATGTCCCTGGATTTTTTTTTAGGGTAACAGCATATGGTCAATTTAAACACTTATGGAAGCTGTAAGAGGGGGTGGGGGGTGGGTAGGGGTGGGTAGAAAAAGAAGAAATACTGGATGGGGAGGGTGGGAATTCATCAGGTATACAATGCAACATCATCAAATTTAATAATGCACTACATATAAGTCAGAAGGTCAATTACATGGCAGAGGTACATGAGCTCGAGCTAGGAGATCTGAGGGAGGATAGATTGACAGGGCTATATTGTGTGCTGGGGCGGCCCTCAGTGTAGTCTTAATGAAAAAGGAGAATGCGTATCATCAGTACTTGCATAGGCATAATTCTAAGTTTCAGAAATACATTTTCTAGTACAACTGTACTGTTAATCGGGCCTCCTATTCCAACATCCGACTCCTTCTCTCAGGTAGCATCCTTTCAGTGTGTGGACAGGGAGGGGACCCTGTGGCAGAATCTTATCTCTGCAAGGTTAATGTAACAGGGATAACCTAACATCGCATACAGGGAACAGGGATGCACACACCTACCTTCTATAAGCATGTGTGGAAGCTCCTCTCTTAGCCATATCCACTCAGTGAAGACGAGCAGCAACAAATGGCTCTGGAATCTAGCGCTGTACTTGCTCTATGATTTCTCTATGCAACCCCATTTGATATCATTGTATCTGACTCAGTGACAGTTGGTTTATTAATGTATACATTGGCAATAGAATAAATTTGGTATGTGCGTTTGACTCATGATATTGCCACTCTTAATGTTCACACCCATTTCCGTGGATCCTGGTTTATTATATGAATGCTACACATCTGATGGTCTCAGCTGGAGGTTATGTTGAAGGGTATTATGGGGCTAATTCACTGCAGATCGCATATGTGGAAAATGCATGACCCACCTCACATATGTGCAGGAAGGGTCCTGCTATTGCAGTGCAAACATGCAATTGTGTCTGCCTGACAGGCAAATGTTTTCGCGGGGAGGGATAGGAGGGTATCCGTGATTGGCCAGGCCAAGTACTGCATGACGAGGTGCAAATTTCTTGGCATTGTAAGCAACCGTGCATTAGGCAGCCTAAAGAAGGTTAGATGTTTATTTTAAAATGCAATCACATCGCAGTGTACAGTGATCGCAGATGCAGGCAGGGGATGGTATGCACTACCTGCCTTTGCATATGCTAAGATGTTGTGAGCAGCTTATAATATGTCCTGCCTTTAAGGGCCTTTTAACTGGCAAAGGTTACCTTTTAAGAAGTTTAAATGGGAGGCAACAGAAAAACAAGCTTTGTACACCAGTACATACTAATGTGGGGTACACACCAGGACGCCCAAAATGTAACGACCCGCTCACGAGCAGCATCGTGCTGGTGTGTACCCAGCATAAGTGTATTGCAGCTAGTAAGAAGTTTCTGGAAAAAGAGCCAGACTAAGAAAATTGTTTAAAACTTTGTGAGTATATAATTTGTTTTAGAAAATAACTATTTAAAATGGAATACTTTTTTTTTTTTTACATAGGGGACATCTACTGTAGTACAAGGATGAAAAGGATTGTCAACCCACATTTTGCTTATTTATGTATGACAGTATGGGAAGATGGGTTTTTAGTAATAATCCTTTATAAGAATTCAAAATGTATTTACTACATTGACCATATAATTTATAGAGTGGGATAGCGATATTTCCCAGGATTTTATGAAGTATATTGAGGTTTAATATTTTGATTTGAAGTTTACAGCCAAAAATATAATTTCTAAATGTAATATTAAGTACTAATGGAAAAAAAAAAAACAATTATACGGTGCTAGTTGACACGTTTCACCTTTATTATAGCAGTGTTCATAGAAAAAAATTAAGACAAACATCCCAAAAATCTAATTTTCTACACAATAAAATGAAATTGTAATAAAGAAACAGAATACGAAGATCAATTCCACTTGTTTGCTGGTAGATTATATGAAAAAGACTATCTAGCTCCTGCTGTAAATAAGGCTTTAGAACAAGTTCGGGAGATACAATTGTTATTGGATTATAAAACTCTAGTAAGAAAGAAACGATACCTTTTATTACTAAATGTAATAATCAAGCAATACAAATAATGATAACATTGGAAAACTTTATTATTTAAGCCTATTCTGAAGCACAGTATTAAAAAAAAAACTATGGTGTTAAAGATTGAAAGATTGTTTTAGAGATATAGATATATCTCTATATATATATATATATATCTATATATATCTATATATATAGATATATATATATATATATATATATATATATATCTCTATATATATATATCTATATCTATATATCTATTTCTCTCTATCTATCTATCTATATATATATATCCACAAGGAAAGATAGCACTCACCAGGGCTTTTGTCAATTTTCACTGCTGTCTTTGGCCCTTATTCTGATCTCGGCGGTACGGCCCGCGTGCGGCCGTACCGCCGATGTTTTCACTCTGCACATGCGCAGAGGTCACTCTGCGCATGTGCAGGCGAAATCGCTGCACAAAAATTTTATACGCCGCAAAGGGGGCGTATAGGGGCGTGAGGGGCTTAATAGCCTCATTTCCCTATGCATACGCCCCGCGTTTCATGGGCGTTCCCATGCAAACGCGGGGCGTATGCATGGTAATGAGGCTATGACGCCAGTGATGGGGGCGGAAAGCTGACATCGCCGGATGTCAGCTCTCTGCCCCCATACAAGCTTTCACACGGACGATTGTCCGTGTGGTCTAAGCTTGCGGGAGCTGGTGGAGCGTGCGGCCCTGCCTTCGATGGTCGCCGACCATCGAATGCAGGGGGCAGCTCCCACCATGGTGGAGGCGTACGCCCCACCATTTTCATGCGGATCGCCAGCCGTCCACGTACGGACGGCCGTGGCGATCCGTCTTGTAGGCGGGGATTGGTTTGTGCGGCCGGAGCAACGTATGCGGCTCCGGCCGCACAGATCAGAATAAGGGCCTTTATTCCATCAGCAGGGTACACATCAGTACAAGTTAGTCAGGTCGACGTTTCGGCCACAAAACGTGGCCTTAATCATGACCACATCAGAGACAGACATACAAATCCCTAACTGTGGACCACCAAATATACCCACCTCCGGTAATACCCACCGGCCTCAAACAAATCATTATACACCATTGAAATCCCTTACATTTCTAATTGGCAGGCTTCACAAAACCAAATTAGCATAAGTAATACTTACAGAGATCCACCGCTCATTATAGCGTGTAACCCCGCCATTCAGCCTGGCGTGCGGTGCACAGAGACAGGAAGTACGTCTCAGTGCGCTTCAAAGCCAGGAAGCGCGTCATCATGCGCTTCATCTCCGGCTACCATTAACGTTATTACAATCTGTGCGTTCCACCCACGTCACGCGTGGAACGCACGGCCATCTTGGCCTAAATTACTGCCTATGTAGACTATAAAGAATGTTGCGCTTCAACCCTCTTTATTGTGGTGCGCACGGCCATATTTGTTGGTGCGCATTTTCAAGTTCAACCTATAGGTGCCAGCGGTCGGGGGCAATTAGGTGGACCACTCAATATTAAAAAACATTAAACACACATAAACATAAAACCTAAAAAATCCACAAAATAAACATACAAAAACCACATGTAGTAATCATGGAGTGGGTACCCCACCGGCAGCAGCGGCACAGACCCCCACTCCACGCATACATCATACCACATAAGTGAACAATAATTCATACACATATGTTCAGGACCCCCGGTCTTATAAGGCGAACAATAAAGCTTAAATTTAAGCAAAAACACACTGTTGAAGTCACAAAAAATGTGCAGGTATCACTTCTGCCATTTGTCACAAAAAAATATTGAAACGATTGTATTCGTTAAGGCCTTTAGGGGCCACGGACTCAAGGGTGTGAATCCAGTGGGATTCTTTCTTCAAAAGTTGCAAATTTCTGTCACCCCCTCTGCGTAGTGGGGGGACCCAGTCTATGATCATATATTTGAGCATAGTAACCTGGTGGCCATTAGCCACAAAATGTGCCGTCACAGGTTTGTCAGTGGAACCGCTCTCGTAGGCCAAGCAAATATCTGAGCGATGTTGGGCCATACGCTCACGAAAAGTCCTCTTCGTCTTCCCCACATATATTAGACTGCAGGGGCACTGTAGAATATAAACGACGAAGTCCAACTGACAATGCAGTTTAAACTGTATTTGTATCCTCTTTCCTGTTTGAGGATGCGGAAAGGAACTTCCCACCATCAGTGATCTGCACGTGGTGCAGCCGAGGCACCTATAGCACCTGTTTTTACGGGACAGCCACTCGCTCTTCGCATGCTGTTTCACATCATCTGAATTGGCGTTAGTACGATAGACTAGGTCTTTAAGGTTTGAACCTCTCCTGATGCCAAGGAGCGGCGGGCTCTTTTTGACCCCAGTTAGATCGGGCTAAGTTTTCAGAATGTCCCATTTTTTCTTAATTGACCTCTGTACTGTGCGCAATTTTGTGTCACACTTGACACTGAAGAGCATCCTTTCAGAATTAACTTCTTTCTTTCTTGTGGTTTCTCCACGGAAAAGAGCTAATGCCCTGGTGAGGCATTTATCTATGGACTGCTTATCATATCCTCTCTCGCGGAATCTCAATTTAACTTCATCGATCTGAATTGCCGCCAGGTCAGTCTCAGAATTGTTTCTCAGGACCCGCATGAACTGCGACACTGGCAGATTACTTTTAAGGGCCTCAGGGTGGTGGCTCGTCACTGACAACAACGTATTCCTATCGGTCGGCTTCCGATAGAGCGTATGTGCCAACCTGTTGTCCTTTTTAAAAATTAATACATCGAGAAAGTTCATCTCCTGGAAGTCAATAGACGCTGTGAATTTTATGGGAGTCTCAAGGCGGTTTAAGGCCTCAACCATCGACAGGAATGACTCTTTAGTGTTCTGCCAGACGATAAAGACGTCATCGATGAACCTTCGATAATATCGAATACTAGATCCGTATATCGGGAGAATATGATTCTGCTCGTAGTCGTCCATATATATGTTGGCATAGCCAGGTGCTAAATTAGAGCCCATGGCTGTGCCTGAGCGTTGAAAGAAAAATTCTTTATCGTACAGAAAGTGGTTACATTCCAAAACGATCCTCAACAAAGACAAAGACAAAACAAACTCGATTGGCGGACTTGAATATGGACCTTTACATAAACATTTCTTAACCGCCTCTACACTGCCATCATGGGGGATGACGGTGTAGAGGGAGCTGACGTCCATGGTTGCCAGGAAACAATTATCTGGAATATCACCCAGGCTTTTAAGGCCCTCCAGGACGTATCCAGTATCTCGTAAGTAACTTTCAATTCTGCAAACACATTCTTGCAGATAGAAGTCGACCAGCTGCGCCAATGGCTGTAGAACCGACCCGCGGGACGAAATAATTGGCCGCCCGGGTGGTTCCGTAAGGCTTTTATGGACCTTGGGTAGCGTATATAGGATTGGACAGACAGGGTGCTCAACGGTCAGAAAACCAGCCAACACCCTGTCTATCCAACCCGCCACCAAGGCCATTGATAATAATGCATCCACCTCCTTTTTTACACCCATTATCGGGTTTGATGGCATTCTCTCATAGGTGGTGTCTTTATCGTCTGGCAGAACACTAAAGAGTCATTCCTGTCGATGGTTGAGGCCTTAAACCGCCTTGAGACTCCCATAAAATTCACAGCGTCTATTGACTTCCAGGAGATGAACTTTCTCGATGTATTAATTTTTAAAAAGGACAACAGGTTGGCACATACGCTCTATCGGAAGCCGACCGATAGGAATACGTTGTTGTCAGTGACGAGCCACCACCCTGAGGCCCTTAAAAGTAATCTGCCAGTGTCGCAGTTCATGCGGGTCCTGAGAAACAATTCTGAGACTGACCTGGCGGCAATTCAGATCGATGAAGTTAAATTGAGATTCCGCGAGAGAGGATATGATAAGCAGTCCATAGATAAATGCCTCACCAGGGCATTAGCTCTTTTCCGTGGAGAAACCACAAGAAAGAAAGAAGTTAATTCTGAAAGGATGCTCTTCAGTGTCAAGTGTGACACAAAATTGCGCACAGTACAGAGGTCAATTAAGAAAAAATGGGACATTCTGAAAACTGAGCCCGATCTAACTAGGGTCAAAAAGGGCCCGCCGCTCCTTGGCATCAGGAGAGGTTCAAACCTTAAAGACCTACTCTATCATACTAACGCCAATTCAGATGATGTGAAACAGCATGCGAAGAGCGAGTGGCTGTCCCGTAAAAACGGGTGCTATAGGTGCCTCGGCTGCACCACGTGCAGATCACTGATGGTGGGAAGTTCCTTTCCGCATCCTCAAACAGGAAAGAGGATACAAATACAGTTTAAACTGCATTGTTAGTTGGACTTCGTCGTTTATATTCTACAGTGCCCCTGCAGTCTAATATATGTGGGGAAGACGAAGAGGACTTTTCGTGAGCGTATGGCCCAACATCGCTCAGATATTCGCTTGGCCTACGAGAGAGGTTCCACTGACAAACCTGTGGCGGCACATTTTGTAGCTAATGGCCACCAGGTTACTATGCTCAAATATATGATCATAGACTGGGTCCCCCCACTACGGGGGTGACAGAAATTTGCAACTTTTGAAGAAAGAATCCCGCTGGATTCACACCCTTGAGTCCGTGGCCCCTAAAGGCCTTAACGAATACAATCATTTCAATATTTTTTTGTGACAAATGGCAGAAGTGATACCTGCACATTTTTTGTGACTTCAACAGTGTGCAGATGGAAAGAAAAATTTTTTGCTTAAATTTAAGCTTTATTGTTCGCCTTATAAGACCGGGGGTCCTGAACATGTGTATGAATTATTGTTCACTTATGTGGTATGATGTATGCGTGGAGTGGGGGTCTGTGCCGCTGCTGCCGGTGGGGTACCCACTCCATGATTACTACATTTGGTTTTTGTATGTTTATTTTGTGGATTTTTTATGTTTTATGTTTATGTGTGTTTAATGTTTTTTAATATTGAGTGGTCCACCTAATTGCCCCCGACCGCTGGCACCTATAGGTTGAACTTGAAAATGCGCACCAACAAATATGGCCGTGCGCACCACAATAAAGAGGGTTGAAGCGCAACATTCTTTATAGTCTACATAGGCAGTAATTTAGGCCAAGATGGCCGTGCGTTCCACGCGTGACGTGGGTGGAACGCACAGATTGTAATAACGTTAATGGTAGCCGGAGATGAAGCGCATGATGACGCGCTTCCTGGCTTTGAAGCGTACTGAGACGTACTTCCTGTCTCTGTGCACCGCACGCCAGGCTGAATGGCGGGGTTACACGCTATAATGAGCGGTGGATCTCTGTAAGTATTACTTATGCTAATTTGGTTTTGTGAAGCCTGCCAATTAGAAATGTAAGGGATTTCAATGGTGTATAATGATTTGTTGGAGGCCGGTGGGTGTTACCGGAGGTGGGTATATTTGGTGGTCCACAGTTAGGGATTTGTGTGTCTGTCTCTGATGTGGTCATGATTAAGGCCACGTTTTGTGGCCGAAACGTCGACCTGACTAACTTGTACGGATGTGTACCCTGCTGATGGAATAAAGACAGCAGTGAAAATTGACAAAAGCCCTGGTGAGTGCTATCTTTTCTTGTGAATGTACTGCATGGCTCCGACGAGGGACCATTAGATTGCCACCCCAGGCATATACACTTATACAAGCGAGTGCCAACCTGTTCCAGGATATATATATATATATATATATATATATATATATATATCTATATATCTATATCTATATCTATATATCTATCTATCTATCTATATATATATATATATATATATATAGGGAAGAATTATGCGGCACTCAGGAGTCTTCATAAAGTCAAGAAAATTTTATTATAACATGTTTCGGGAGTTTGTACTCCCGTCGTCAGGGATAAAATACAGGTTCAAACACACAAAGCTTTATTCATCACAGTCAGTGCCTCCACCAATAAGCAGCGTTCCCTAATCAGTCGGATCACCTGCCCTCACCTGTGGATCCAGACTGATTGTCCAGCCCTCCGGGAAAACAGGTGTCCGACTGATCAAGTTAACCGGTTCAACCCATAGTATCATGTGTAAAAATAAAACAAACAAACAAAAAATATAATATATACAAAACCCATAACCAAATGTATAAAAAAATTAGGTACTTATGTAGTATCTGGGCTGCCGATTTTTTGATTGTATGCCTTAAGTTAAGGCATACAATCAGATGCGATGCGATGCGATGACCCGATTTTTCCATAGGAATCAATGTTAAAATGGACTGAGTCCATTTTAACATGGAATTCAATGGGAAAAAGGGGTCCTTTTCATACCCCTACTATACAAGTGGGCATGGAGTTGGATATAAACCTGTGGCGAGCGTAGCGAGCCACCGAGCCCGAAGCGTGGCGAGCAAAGCGAGCCCCGCGAGGGGACGGTATTCTGTGTCCCCTCGCGGGGCTCGCTACGCTCGCCACGCTCGCCACGCTTCGGGCTCGGTGGCTCGCTACGCTCGCCACAGGTTTATATCCAACTCCATGCCCACTTGGATAGTAGGGGTATGAAAAGGACCCCTTTTTCCCATTGAATTCCATGTTAAAATGGACTCAGTCCATTTTAACATTGATTCCTATGGAAAAATCGGGTCATCGCATCGCATCCGATGGTCGCATGCGATGCGATGTACCCGATTTAGAAATCGGCAGCCCAGATACTACATAAGTACCAAAAATTATATATAAACAAACTTTCTGCACAACAGAGATATATCCATAACAAAGTATGTGTGGCAAATGACAGTTAAAGAACAGTTGAAAAAAATTATAAAGTAAAGTCAAATTGCTCATAGTGTCATACAGATTTAGCGGCCAATATACTAGACAAATGTTTTAAATCACATACATCACAAAAAAGTCATGCATGAAAAATTTGTAAAGAATTTTTTTTTATAAAAAACAGTGCATCCCTAATTTTTCATTAAGACCCCGTGGGGCCAGAGTGTCAAGCTTCATTATCCACCTGCTTTCACAGCGGAGTAGCAACTTTCCCCTGTTGCCACCTCGCCTCAAGGGGGGGATGTGTTCAATGATTTTCGTGCGTAGGCTAGATACTGGGTGTCCTGCATCCAAAAAATGCCTAGGCACAGGCATATCAGCCGTGCCAGTCATAAGTGCTGATCTACGTTCCCTAAAGCTGGTTTCAGTTTTTCCAACATAGACATATCCGCACGGACAGTATAATAAGTATACTATAAATTTAGACGTACAAGTGAGGATATGTCTTATGCTATATTTTTTACCGCTGTACGGGTGCATGAAGTGTTTACCCACAAGCAAGGAACTACACGTAGTGCAACCCGTGCAGCGGTAACAGCCAGGGGATTTGGTCATAAAGTGCGCTGGTTTCACCGGTTTGGTCAGATCAGATACATCTAATTTTACCAGCCGATCACGTAAATTTGGAGCCCTTGAATATGCCGGCATCAAGCGTACATTGTGTAGTGTCTGCAAATTCTTGTCGGTATTGATAATCGGCCAGACCCTCTTCACAAATTTACTAAGTGTGGGGCTACTATTAGTGTATTGGTTGACCCAAGGGATGCTGCTCTGTATTTGAGTTTCAGTAACAGACCCCCTAGTTTGAGGGGCGGCAATAGAGGTCTTAAATTGCTGCAGTGTGAAACCAGATGGCTTTACCGCTTAGACACAATTTACCCACGGGGTTAAATGATAATCTAGGGATCAGCTGAATGGCTCGAAAATAAGTCTTCATTTCCCTTAATTCACTAAATTGTATTATGTATCATGTGCTATTTCTTTGTTCTTGTTTTTCCATGAATTTATATTTTCAGCATCTAGATTTATATTATTGCGGATTGTGATTATTTATATCATATTGGTACTCCTCTTTAATTAGGCAGATGTTTCGCATTTATCTAACTCTGTGATAGACATTTTTAACATTGTTGCTTATACTGTATGTTGTTACATATGTCATTTCATCTTCTAGTGTTGTTAAGTCTCCATGGTGATGGTGAGCAATGCATGCTGCGCCGCAAGGCACAGGATGATGATGTCATATTGGCGGCTTCCAGAGTTACGGACTGCCAGTGCTGGTGTCTTATTCGCAGGCTGGGGTATAAAGGTATGTGTTGTTGTTTTTTTGTGTTTAAGCCTGAGGAAAATGCCAATAAATAGGCATTGAAACGTCACTTTATATCAACCCTCTGTACCTGTCGTTATTAAGCTGAGAGTGCCACGCCTCCGCTAGCTATATCTATATATCAGTTGTGCTCATAAGTTAACATACCCTAGCAGAATTTCTGGCCATTTGTCAGAATATAAATGATAACTCACAAACTTTTCTTTCACTCATGGTTGGGTGAAGCCCTTCATTTTCAAACAACTGTGTTTACCTTTTTTAAATCACAATGATTCACAAAGATTTTGGCCTGATAACATGCACACAAGTTGAAAAAGTTCAGTGAGTTTCTGGTCTCCTGAAAGACCCCTGCATATTTCATCCAGTGCTGCACTGACATGTCTGGATTCTGAGTCATGGGGAAAGCAAAAGAATTGTCAAAGGATCTGCGGGAAAAGATAATTGAACTGTATAAAACTGGAAAGGGATATAAAAAGATATCCAAGCAATTGAGAATGCCGATCAGCAGTGCTCACAATCTAATTAAGTGGAAAATGAGGGATTCTGTGGAAACCAAATCACGTTTAGGTAGACAAACAAAAATTTCAGCCACAACTGGCAGAAAAATTGTTCGGGATGCAAAGAAAAATCCACGAATAAGCTGAAATACAGGACACTGAAAAAAAAGTAGTGTGGTTGTTTCAAGATGCACAATAAGGAGGCATTCAAAGAAAAATGGGCTGCATGCTCAAGTCGCCAGAAGAAAGCCATTACTACACAAATGCCACAAAGCATCCCGCTTACAATACTCCAAACAGCACAGAGACAAGCCTCAAAACTTCTGGAACAGTTATTTGGAGTGATGAGACCAAAATTGAACTTTTTGGCCACAACCATAAACTTTACTTTTGGAGAGGAGTCAACAAGGCCTATGATGAAAGGTACACTATTCCTACTGTGAAACACGGAGGCGGATTGCTGATGTTTTGGGGATGTGCTTGCTACAAAGGCACTGAAAGCTTGGTCAAAATTGATGGCAAGATGAATGCAGCATGTTATCAGTTCGGAGGCTGCGCAAGGGATGTACTTGGACGTTCCAACATGACAATGATCCAAAACACATGACCAAGTCAAGCGATCATTGGCTACAGCAGAATAAAGTGAAGTTTCTGGAGTGGCCGTCTCAGTCCCCTGACTTCAATACCATTGAGCCACTCTGGGGAGATCTCAAGAATTCAGTTCATGCAAGACAGCCCAAGAATTTACAGGAACTGCAGGCTTTTTGCCAAGAAGAATGGGCAGCATTACCATCTGCGAAAATTAAGAGCCTCATCCAAAACTACCACAAAAAACATGTCATTAATGTTAAAGGGGGCAATACACGGGATTAAGATCTGGGGCATGTTAATTTTCGATCAGGGTCATTTGGGTAGTTTCTGTTGTCATTATGGTTTAAAAAGAGTAAACACAGTTTTTTGACAATAAATGGCTTCACCCAACCACTAACCATAAGTGAAAGATAAGTTTGTGAGTTATCATTCATATTCTCTGACAAATGGCCAGAAAAATCACAAATTCTACTAGGGTATGTACGTTTTTTTAAACATTCTCAGTGTGTAAGATAAAAGACTTGTTACTCAATTGTTAGGAAGGGATAAAAGAAAAAAACAGATCTTCGTGTGATACTGATAGGATTAGATATTCTCAGTATTTAAATGAGGGGATTATCCCCTTTTGATGACACAATCTCTGATGGAAATATAAAAGTGTGGTTTTAGTGCAGGGGTGGGGAACCTTTTTTGTGCCAAGGGCCATTTGTATGGGGGAAAAGTCCTTCGGGGGCCATATGTAAAAATTTCTCCTACAAATTGTCCTGCTGCAGCCGTTCCACGCTCCTGCGGCTGCTGCTGAATAGGACTGACTGTTGATTTAAGAGGAATCTCGTGAGAACTACCGACCTCTCGTTAAAATACCCCTGTACTTGACTCCCTGCAAAGCCACCGGGCGGGGGGGTGGGACACTCAGATCGGCTACAGGGGCCGCATACCGCCCCCGGGCCTGAGGTTCCCCACCCCTGTTTTAGTGGATTCAGAGGTTTCCCCCCTTTTCGATTACTCACAAGTGTCGGAGTAAAGCTGGCATGACTAAGAACAGCCGGTGGCTGGCATCTGAAGGCTCTGTGTATGACAGTCCCTTTAGCACATACAGGATAAAGTCTGGCCAGGCAGAGGCCTTTGATTAAGCCCTGATTGACAACCTTGCTGTCACAAATGAAGAGCCAGAGGAGCTGAATATCTGGACCCCTGCTCTTGGCAGAAGAGTGGAAGGATGACTTGTTTAGAAATATATAAAACAAGTATTTCTAAACTGCAGGCTGAGGGGGAGGAGAAATTCACTTTACAAAAAAAAAAAAATAGTGCCTACTGTAGCTCCCATAACTACACCTATATACCCATTATGAAGCTCTACAGTGTCCCCTGCTGGATGACCTTTTTTTTTTTTTTTTTTTTAAACAAGCCATTTGGTTTTTAATATATGATAAGTGTGATTTGAACAATGAATTCATAATTGTAACTGCTGCAGCCTATTAACATAAGCCAGCTGAACAATGGCCTATTGGCAATTGGGTCAGCACTCTTTGGATGACACAAACCCCATGATAGTCACAAACCAGAAATGTTTAAGCAGTGAAAAAAAACAATTGTTGATTCATTGCTGGATGAGAATAACAACATTATGGCACAAGATATTGTAATTTATATTAGTAGTACATAGCCCCTGCTATAAACATACACATACCTCTAAATATATGCAACTTAAAAACGCGGATCAGAGCGCTTGCACTTCAGAAAGCATCTGCCTTGAAATAGCTGCAGCTGCACAGATATCATAGTGTAATAGTGTAACACTGATCTGGAAACAAACAGTACATCTTAACATCTGGGGTGTGTGTGTGTGGGGGGGAGGGGGGGAGAGGCACATTCGGTCCATGGAAAAGTAGTCAAGTCTCCTCCACTCCCACCATCCATCCAATGCAGGCTCCAATGCGTCAGTGAAAGTGATTACTGGGGCTGAACTGGAGCTCCTAACAAATTGGTGGATCACCATGCAGGCACCAGGGTGATCATATGTTCAGCATTGCAGGCAAAAAAACTGCTTATAAATGAATGAACAACTTCCACAGGAAGTTTTTGAAATCGATATGAATATTCATTGCACCAAGCCAAGTATTCTTCTGAGAGGAACATACCTTCAGTTCCCTGTGAATCCACCGCAATGGTGCTGCATAATTAAGGAACAACCACCAACTCCAATACCCCTTTTTAAAACCTACAAACCGGGTCACACAGTATATTGTACCCAGCTCCAACCCGGTTGTATGAATAGTCAAAAGCCAGGACGCAGAGTCCCCAACTGGCATAAAGACGGGCAGGTCGCAAACCCACGGAAAAGGGTCCTGAGGTGAAGTGAAAGGGGGTAAGGCAACTAGGAATGAGAGGCCGGACACTCCTCTCCTTTTCCCTGCCACCAAATGCTGCACAACACCTGGTCTCCAGTACCGGACGCCTGACAGCACCTAAGGCAAGTTTGCAGCAGAGCGCATCCCCGGGGACTTGCTCACTTAGTGAAACGGAGAACCATGTCCTCAATTAAGGGTAACATATGCGCTATTTGGGATCAGTGATCCCACTTATAAAGCGCCAAACTACTAGATACAATGCAGTTTCAGCAATAGTAGAGAGCCGCATAGTGGAGACACTTGAACTAGACAATTCATATATAAAGTCTGGGAGTTTTGTGATGTTGTCTTGAAACTTCCGTCCAAAGCACAAAAAACACCTCATCAGAGTGAATCCATTATGGGAGACGGTTCAGACAGTTAACGAATACTTTGGCAGTTATTAAGTAAATAGCATTTCTGGGCTCAGCTGTGCCACAGAGCTTGCACAGTGTCTCCCTGCATGCTGTGTGATTGCAATGTCTGCAGACATTGCAGGCTTTCAGGGGTTAAATAGCACTGCTGGGGTGTGTTGTGCCACAGAGCTTGCACAGTGTCTTCCTGTACGCGGTGTGATGCCTCAAGCATCTCTGGAAATCCAACAGGAAGTTGCCCTGCATAGTCAAACTGCAGAGGCAACACAGGAAGGAGGGCCATGTGCCTGCACCTTTCATACCAGCCAGAAACCCTGGAAGTTCAGTGGACCAACCCTGGTCAGGGCCTAAACCGGATTCTCTGCACATTGCGATCAGCAGCATTAAATACTGGCCTAAATGCTGTAGAATGGATTCAGTTATATCAGACACTATGGGCAGTATTCAATGAGAAAAGTTCTCCGTGTTTTGTGGAGAATTTGTGCTTTGTTCGCCTTGGACGGAGCATTTTGCTCTCCAAAAGCGAGCAACCCTATTCAATGTGAAATATTCTCCGTCTTTCTAAGTGATTTTCTCCGTGTCTCTCCGTGTAGCAATTCTCCATCTTTTGATGGGGAGCTGGAATGTGAACTTTTAAACTAAAAGGTTTTTTTTTTTAATTTTGGTGTAAAAAAATCAGTTGTTTTTTTTCTGTGAAGGGGCATGTTATTTTTATTCATGTGCTTATAGCACATGAATATATATTTAATTTAAAAAAATATATTTTTTTTTATTATTATTATTTTTTTTTTTACACAGTGCAGCCAGCAGGGGGCCGGAGCGCTCGAGCCGCTCATTACGTATTCATATATTCACTGCACCCGATCGTTAACCCCTTCCTGACAGAGCCTGTTTTTGCCTTCCTGACAGAGCCCTTTTTTTCAATTCTGACATGTCTCACTTAAGTGGGGATAACTTTTTTTTGCTTTTACTTATCCCAGTGATTTTGAGATTGTTTTTTCGTGACACATTGTACTTCAAGTTAGTGGTAAATTTTCGTCGATACAGTCTGTGTTTTTTTGTGAAAAATACCAAAATATCGTGAAAAAATGGAAAATTTAGCGATTTGCAAAATGTTAAATTTTCTGCTTGTGAGACAAATAATCTTACCACTCAAAATAGTGAATAACTAACATAGACCATATGTCTACTTTATGTTGACATCATTATTTCAACTTCCTTTTAATTTTTTGGGACACTAGGAGGCTTACAATATGAATAGCAAATTCTCAAATTTTCAAGAAAATTTCAAACACTGATTTTTTTAGGGACCAGTTCAGTTCTGATGTGACTTTGAGGGACTTGTATGTGAGACACCCCCATAAATGATGCCATTTCAAAAACTGCACCCCTCACAGTATTCAAAACAGCATTTTGGAAGTTTGTTAACCCTTTAGGTGTTTCACAGGAATTAAAACAAAGTGTAGGTGAAATTTCAAAATTTCTTTTTTTTTGCAGATTTGCAATTTTAATACATTTTTCTAAGGAACACAGTACATTTTACTAGAGAAATGTGACTAAAAATTGATTCCCCCAATTCTTTTGTTTTCATAAATATCCTATATGTGGCCCTAGTGTGCACGGTGACCAAACCACAGGCTTCATAATAGAAGGAGCACCTACTTGATTTTGGAGCCTCCTTTTTATGAGATTATTTTTTAGGCACCATGTAGGTTTCTAGGCACCATAACATGCTAAAAGTTAGGAACCCCCCCACAAGTGACCCCATTTTGCAAACTACACCCCTCAGGGAATTCAGCTAGGGGTATAGTGTACATTTCAAACCCGCAGGGGTTTCACCAATTGTGGTACAACTGGGCAGTGAAAATGAAAAATTATTTTTTTTACACAAAAATGCAGTTCTGGCTCCAAATTTGTCATTTTCAGAAGGTATGAAGGAGACAAAGCACCCCAAAATCTGTGCCCCAATTTCTCCCGAGTACAGCAATGCCTCACATGTGACCAAAAAATACCAGTTGGGTGCATGGCAGGACTCAAAAGGGAAGGAGTGATTTTTGGATTTTGCAGCTCAGATTCTGGTGGAATTTTGGTGGGTGCTATGTCGCATTAGCAAGACCCCCCAAGCACCAATACAGTGGAACCCCCCCACAAGTCACCCCATTTTGCAAACTACACCCCTCAGGGAATTCATCTAGGGGTATAGTGTACATTTCAAACCCCCAGGGGTTTCACCAATTTTGATACAAGTGGGCAGTGAAAATGAAAAATTACATTTTTTTACACAAAAATGCAGTTCTGGCTCAAAATTTTTCATTTTCAGAAGGTATGAAGGAGAAAAAGCACCCCAAAATCTGTGCCCCAATTTCTCCTGAGTACGGCAATGCCTCACATGTGACCAAAAAATACCAGTTGGGTGCATGGCAGGACTCAGAAGGGAAGGAGTGATTTTTGGATTTTGCAGCACAGATTCTGGTGGAATGAATGGTGGGTGCTATGTTGCACCAATACAGTGGAACCCCCCCACAAGTCACCCCATTTTGCAAAGTACACCCCTCAGGGAATTCATCTAGGGGTATAGTGTACATTTCAAACCCCCAGGGGTTTCACCAATTTTGATACAAGTGGGCAGTGAAAATGAAAAATTACATTTTTTTACACAAAAATGCAGTTCTGGCTCACAATTTTTCATTTTCAGAAGGTATGAAGGAGAAAAAGCACCCCAAAATATGTGCCCCAATTTCTTCCGAGTACGGCAATGCCTCACATGTGACCAAAAAATACCAGTTGGGTGCATGGCAGGACTCAGAACGGAAGGAGTGATTTTTGGATTTTGCGGCTCAGATTCTGGTGGAATTTTGGTGGGTGCTATGTCGCATTAGCAAGACCCCCCAAGCACCAATACAGTGGAACCCCCCCACAAGTCACCCCATTTTGAAAACTACACCCCTCAGGGAATTCATCTAGGGGTATAGTGTACATTTAAAACCCCCAGGGGTTTCACCAATTTTGATACAAGTGGGCAGTGAAAAAGAAAAATTACATTTTTTACACAAAAATGCAGTTCTGGCTCAAAATTTTTCATTTTCAGAAGGTATGAAGGAGAAAAAGCACCCCAAAATCTGTGCCCCAATTTCTCCCGAGTACGGCAATGCCTCACATGTGACCAAAAAATACCAGTTGGGTGCATGGCAGGACTCAGAAGGGAAGGAGTGATTTTTGGATTTTGCAGCTCAGATTCTGGTGGAATTTTGGTGGGTGCTATGTCGCATTAGCAAGACCCCCCAAGCACCAATACAGTGGAACCCCCCCACAAGTCACCCCATTTTGCAAAGTACACCCCTCAGGGAATTCATCTAGGGGTATAGTGTACATTTCAAACCCCCAGGGGTTTCACCAATTTTGATACAAGTGGGCAGTGAAAATGAAAAATTACATTTTTTTACACAAAAATGCAGTTCTGGCTCACAATTTTTCATTTTCAGAAGGTATGAAGGAGAAAAAGCACCCCAAAATATGTGCCCCAATTTCTTCCGAGTACGGCAATGCCTCACATGTGACCAAAAAATACCAGTTGGGTGCATGGCAGGACTCAGAACGGAAGGAGTGATTTTTGGATTTTGTGGCTCAGATTCTGGTGGAATTTTGGTGGGTGCTATGTCGCATTAGCAAGACCCCCCAAGCACCAATACAGTGGAACCCCCCCACAAGTCACCCCATTTTGCAAACTACACCCCTCAGGGAATTCATCTAGGGGTATAGTGTACATTTCAAACCCCCAGGGGTTTCACCAATTTTGATACAAGTGGGCAGTGAACATGAAAAATTACATTTTTTACACAAAAATGCAGTTCTGGCTCAAAATTTTTCATTTTCAGAAGGTATGAAGGAGAAAAAGCACCCCAAAATCTGTGCCCCAATTTCTCCCGAGTACGGCAATGCCTCACATGTGACCAAAAAATACCAGTTGGGTGCATGGCAGGACTCAAAAGGGAAGGAGTGATTTTTGGATTTTGCAGCTCAGATTCTGGTGGAATTTTGGTGGGTGCTATGTCGCATTAGCAAGACCCCCCAAGCACCAATACAGTAGAACCCCCCCACAAGTGACCCCATTTTGCAAACTACACCCCTCAGGGAATTCATCTAGGGGTATAGTGTACATTTAAAACCCCCAGGGGTTTCACCAATTTTGATACAAGTGGGCAGTGAAAAAGAAAAATTACATTTTTTACACAAAAATGCAGTTCTGGCTCAAAATTTTTCATTTTCAGAAGGTATGAAGGAGAAAAAGCACCCCAAAATCTGTGCCCCAATTTCTCCCGAGTACGGCAATGCCTCACATGTGACCAAAAAATACCAGTTGGGTGCATGGCAGGACTCAGAAGGGAAGGAGTGATTTTTGGATTTTGCAGCACAGATTCTGGTGGAATGAATGGTGGGTGCTATGTTGCACCAATACAGTGGAACCCCCCCACAAGTCACCCCATTTTGCAAACTACACCCCTCAGGGAATTCATCTAGGGGTATAGTGTACATTTCAAACCCCCAGGGGTTTCACCAATTTTGATACAAGTGGGCAGTGAAAATGAAAAATTACATTTTTTTACACAAAAATGCAGTTCTGGCTCAAAATATTTCATTTTCACAAGGAATGAAGGAGACAAAGCACCCCAAAATCTGTGCCCCAATTTCTCCCGAGTACGGCAATGCCTCATGTGTGACCAAAAAGTGGCAGGACTCAGAAGGGAAGGAGTGATATTTGGAGTTTGCAGCACAAATTCTGGTGGAATTTTGGTGGGTGCTATGTCGCATTAGCAAGACCCCCCAAGCACCAATACAGTGGAACCCCCCCACAAGTCACCCCATTTTGAAAACTACACCCCTCAGGGAATTCATCTAGGGGTATAGTGTACATTTAAAACCCCCAGGGGTTTCACCAATTTTGATACAAGTGGGCAGTGAAAAAGAAAAATTACATTTTTTACACAAAAATGCAGTTCTGGCTCAAAATTTTTCATTTTCAGAAGGTATGAAGGAGAAAAAGCACCCCAAAATCTGTGCCCCAATATCTCCCGAGTACGGCAATGCCTCACATGTGACCAAAAAATACCAGTTGGGTGCATGGCAGGACTCAGAAGGGAAGGAGTGATTTTTGGATTTTGCGGCTCAGATTCTGGTGGAATGAATGGTGGGTGCTATGTGGCATTAGCAAGACCCCCGAAGCACGGTGAAATTATGAACCTAATATTCCATAGATGTGTGGTATAATTTAAAACACTCCTTTATACATAGGCCGGGTTTGTCGGGGCAAGTGTCACACTGGAAAATAGTTTGCTTTCTTATTCCCTTTTTATAGCAAACTTTGCACCTTTTTTGTGTCCTGCCCTTTTTTCCAGTGGAGGGGATTTCATCAGGAAAATGCTGCCCTGGTACAATACGGGGGCCAGTACTAGAAGTACTGGGGCCCTCTGCCTGCTGGTTCCCAAATATTAGGCCCTTTATGACTTCCTCTTGAAAGTGCATAAATGTCCCCCTCTGGCCGGTAGAACGGAATAGCACGTAAGCGTTATACAGTGCCATCTGGATGATATACACGGCCACCTTCTTGTACCAGATTTTTGTTTTCCGCAGGGCACTGTACGGCTTCAGTACCTGATCTGAAAGATCCACTCCGCCCATGTACCTATTGTAATCCAGGATACAATTAGGTTTTGAGGTGTGGGTACTGGTACCTCGTACAGGGACGGAGGTGGTACTGTCTCCGTGAATTGTTGTCAGTATAAGGACATCCCTCTTGTCCTTATATTTGACCAACAACATATTTTCGGTGCATATTCCCCTGCTTTCACCCCTTCTCATTACTTGGGCAATGTGCGTTTTTGGGAGGCCTCTTTGGTTCTTGCGCACAGTACCGCAAGCTGCTGTACCTCTTGAACCAAGGGCCTTAAACAGGGGGATGCTAGTGTAAAAGTTATCCACATAGAGGTGATAACCTTTATCCAGGAAGGGGTGCACTAAATCCCAGACAATTTTCCCACTAACACCTACGAGGGAGGGGGGGCATTCTGGCGGTTGAATTCTTGAATCCTTCCCTTCATAAACCCTAAACCTGTGGGTGTACCCTGAGGTGCTTTCACACAGTTTATACATTTTTATGCCATACCTTGCCCTCTTACTGGGAAGGTACTGGCGGAATTTAACCCTTCCTTTAAAATGTATAAGGGACTCGTCGATACAAATAAATTTTTCAGGGATGTACACCTCTTCAAATTTGGCACTGAAATGATCAATGACCGGCCTGACTTTGAATAGCCGGTCAAAGGTGGGATCATCTCTGGGTGGGCACTGTGCATTATCGGTGTAATGTATGAATTTAAGAATTGTCTCAAATCGAGTCCGGGGCATGGCCATACGGTAAAATGGAGTACTGTACAGAACATCTGTACTCCAATATTGCCTAATTTCTGGCTTTTTTACTATGCCCATATGAAACACCAGACCCCAAAACGTCATCATCTCTACTGCATCTACAGGGGTCCACCTAGCAAATGATGACGTGGGGTTTTGAGCAATAAACTGCTGGGCATATAAATTAGTTTGGTCCACCATTAAATTTATAAAATCATCAGAGAAAAATAATTTGAAAAAGTCAATTTCTCTGAGACCTGTGGAATCAAATTGGATTCCTGGCATGGCCAAAAACTCAGGAACCTGGGGCTCAAAATTGTCTGGTGGTGGGGTCCATACTAGATCAATTATTGGGGGGGGAATCTCAGCTGATCTACGGGGGCGTCTTTGAGGGGGTCCCTCATCAGCAGAGGAGGAAGAGGAGCTTAAGGCAAATCCTTCAAATTCCCCGCTTGCATCACTGGCTGTGTCAGAGTCAGAAGCAAGCATGGCATATGCCTCCTCCACTGAATACATTCTCCTGGATGATTGGGAGGACATTTGGGAGGACATTTGGGAGGACATTTGGGATGCCATTTTTATTTTTGTGTTACCGGTAGTGAAATGTTTCAACACGTGTATAGTGTAGGGGGGGGCACAAACTTTATTTCAATCCGGGGGGTATGTAGTGTGTAGTGTGTATGTGGTGCAGAAAAAAAAAAAAATACTTTATACCAATAAAAAAAAAAAAAAATGAAGGGGTTAAAAAAAAAAAAAAGGAAGGGGTTAAAAAAAAAAAGGTCCTGCGCCAAAAATTGAGCACAGATGTTGGTCAGTAACGTCTGTCACTGAACAGCGCTCAAAGGCAACAGGAATTTGATCAAAAAAAAAAAAAAAAATAGATCAACCCTGTGCCGAAAGAGATGATCAGTGATGTACGTCACTGATCAGCGCACAGCGGCCACAGGACACCCACAAAATCACAGTGTGTGTAAAAAAAAAAATTAAAAAAATACCCCACAGCACACACACAAAAAAAAAAGGTGATCAGTGATGCGACACTGATTACCAGTGAGGTGCAGCAGGTGCACAACCTTTGGTGCAACTGACAGGTATATATAAAAAAAAAACAACCTCTGTACCCCCAAAAAAGTTGCTGATCACCTCAGATATAGTGATCAGCACAAAAGGCGGGGACAGCAGACACAAAATTTAGCACTCTCTATCACTATCTCTCTCTATCTCTCTATCTCTCACTATCTAACACTATCTAACACTCTATGACACTGCAGCAGCAGCACTCACAGGTATATCTATATATAAAAAAAAACCTGCGCCCCCAAAAAGTTACTGATCAGTTAATTTATACTGATCAGCACAAAAGGAGGGGGCAGCAGTCAGTTATATAAAAAATATATAGCACAATCTGTCACTATCTCTCTCTATCTCTCTCTATCTCTCTCTCTCTATCTCTCTCTATCTCTCTATAACTATCACACTGCAGCAGCACAAAATATAGCACTCTCTGACACTATCTCTCTCTCTATCTCTCTCTATCTCTCTCTATCTCTCTCTATCTCTCTCTATCTCTCTCTATCTCTCTCTCTCTCTCTCTCTCTATCTCTCTCTATCTCTCTCTATCTATCTCTATCTATCTCTCTATCTATCTAGCTAATACTAATACAGTGCAGCAGCACAATATCACAGTATGGCACAATTATTGCACAGGATCCAGGAAGCAATCAGCAGCGATCAGGTAAGTATTGCAGCAAGTATTTCTGGTCAGTATGGCGGCAGGGGGGTACGGTGACCGCACTGCACGCTTTCCAGACCGGAATGGCGTCTGCAGTGCAGTCACCGTTAGTTTAAATCTCCCTCCTTGGCTGTGATTGGTCCGTCGGTCCGACGGACCAATCACGGCCTTTGGGGGCGGGCGGGGTGAGGTGGGGTGACACCAGTGTCACCCTTACACCCCGCGGTGATTGGTGCTGTACTTTACAGCACCAATCACCTCTGATCCCGTGTCACCGGCGAACGTTATTCGCCGGTGACACAGGAAAACGCTGTGAATGGCTGTTCACACTGAACAGCCAATCACAGCGATCGCCGACGGGGGGGCGGCATCGCAGCCCCCCCGGGGCATGCACGGACATGTCTGCTGTCAGGGACAGCAGACATGTTGAAACTGTCACCGCGTCTATAGACGCGGTGACAGTTTAAATCCATGACGTACATTTACGCCATGTGTCGGGAAGTGCTTCCCGACCATGACGTAAATGTACGTCAAATGTCGGGAAGGGGTTAATATGCACGATCGGGTGCAGTGAATACTGGGTCCCCCGCTGGCTGTAGGGAGGGGCAGCCTGTGCTGCCTGGGTCCCGGAGAGCCCCCCTAACCACCACATTCCTCTGGAGCAGCCAGGGAAACTATAATCTCTCTGGCTGCTTCCGTCCCCCGGCTCCCTGCCAGCTCCCTGCCGCGGACGCTCGTCCGCTGCAGGGGTTAAGACTCGCCGCGAGTGGCGGCGAGTCTTCAATACATTGAATAGTGGGAGCAGGAGTCTTCAATACATTGACTAGTGGGAGCAGGAGGCTCCGGAACATGGAGAGTGCATGAAGAGCGAAATAAAACGCTCTCCATGCACGGAGAACTTTTTCATTGAATACTGCCCTATATATGTGCTGGAACAAATGCATAATGGTCACACAAAAATAGACATTCAGAAAACTTTCGTACACACAACTTACCAAGTCTTTCAAGCACGCTTCAACAGCCTTGATCTTGAAAGCTGGAAGTTAAGTAAGGAGCAAAAACCATGAACTACAATTAGGATGTTTTTTTTTCCCATGGACATACTGGAGAACCTTCAATATAACCTGTTATACAATAGCTTTTCTGAGCTCAAAAGACCTCAGATATTTATCAAAGCCTCTAAAACTACTAGGCTGGTGCAAAGAGACAGAACTGCATTCATCAAAGAAAAACACTTTTTGAAAATGATAGTTCACATACATGAAAGAGGCATTGCTTTTAACAGAAGACTCGCTATCCCTTCAGCCAAAAAATGGAAGGTATCCAGATTCATGATAGATTGACACTAGGTCGACAGTCATAAAGGTCCAACCACCACTGTTCGACATGGTCAAACGGTCAACAAAAAGTAGACAAAAAAATGTCAACATGAGGTTTTTTTTTTAAATAGAGCCAACAGGCGGTATTTCATGCCCTACCATCCACTATGGCATGGAGGGAGACTATAATAGTGTTCCAAGCGCATGGCTCACTATGCTTGCCATGATTCAGGCATGGTGCATGCCTGAATCATGGCAAGCATAGTGAGCCATGCGAGGGGACGCAGTACCAGTGGTAGCCAACTACAGTCCTCGAGAGGTACCAACCGTTCAAATTTTCTAGGTAACCTAGTTGCTGCAAAAGTTTACTCATTACTCGCTGACACATTTTCAAAGATCCACAGATGAAGCTAATTACTTCACTTGTGATTCTGTGAGGAGATCTGGAAAACATTAACTGTTGGTAGCTCTCAAGGACTGGAGTTGGCTACTCGAGACTTAGACTGTGTCCACACCGACCTATGTCAACAGACTAGAAAAAAGAAACACATGAATTCATGGACCGGTTGACCTTATAGTGGTTGGCCTTATGACTGTAGACCTAGACATTGAAGATCTAAAATACCATAAACAAAATGGAGAGTACAAACAAGTAATGAAGTGTATATCATCAGGCTGCAAAAAATTAGTTGATTAAAAATCAACCTTCTAACATGTTGAATTATATTTTACGTTACAAACTATAAGAACATGGAAATACAGGATCACCACTTCTACCCAGACAGAGAACAGGTTTAATTCTAAATGTAACAACTCTGGTTCAGAAAGAACAAACCAATCGGGCACAATCAGTGACCACACCCCCTTCTGGGGAAAAAAAGGGGGGGGGGTGGAAAATAGAAAATAATAAAAAACTGGAAAATTAGACAAAGATTATTGAATCAATTAGGTAAATATGGATGTAAATATGGTTGGCTGCTCTCAAATACAAATAGGTATATTTGTAAGAGGACAATATGTAGAAAGATATAAGCGATAATTCGCATATATCTAGAGAGCGCCACAGTTGGATGAATTCAATACAAATTTATTAATATAAAATAACACACAATAAAATTGTACAGACAACATAAGCTCATAAAAATACAAAAAAGTAAAAAGAATCGATGTATTCGCACACACTCCTATTGACGATTTCAAGGGCTGTAATAGACAGCTGATTGTCCTCCTTTAAATTGATCCTTAAATGGATTTGGGGAATTATAAAAGTCAGTGGCTTACTCAGAGTATTTATCAATGATTAACCGACCTCAGAACAGCTGAGAGAAATATTCAGTTGTGCTGTGTATATTCAACAGACAGCTCCAGCACCTCTGTCAGCGGTCGTCGCCTGTTGACAACCCGCTGATGAGATGTTTCACAGGAGGCGAGCCGTCCGTCTCCGGCAAACAGCGCGGATGGAAGTTTGCTGTACTGCCGGGAATCCCAGAAGTCAGGACACAGTGCAAACACTCACCCAGGTTGCGGTGGCTTGAATTACCGGTCAGACGCCGGCTGCTTGTTGAAGATAGCAACACACTGGGGAGGTCACTCTGGAACGGCTTGGAGATTTTTAAGGCAGGTTGAGGTAGATTGTTAAGCGGTTGCTCTGAGTCGGCTACACGGAGTGCCAGCTGGTAAAATCCCTTCATCCCATTCATCCAACTGTGGCGCTCTCTAGATATATGCAAATTATCACTTAATTCTAAATGTTCTGTCTGCTAATGAAATGTTCAGCAGTCGCACCGCTCATAGTATGGAACGATGGGGTCTATACAAGCCAACACCGTTGCAGTCACTCAGACACAACTGTAACGAGAACAGATGCAGAAGGAAAGACTAAATATCAGAGGTGGGTAGCATTGTATGTGCAGTTGGTCATGCCACTGGGTCCTAGTACCCAGTGGGTATCTGATAACTAGAGGCAGTTCAGGGCAGGGCTCTAACAAACCAGACATACCTTTAGCAAATGCATTGCTTCAGGTGTCTGGCATCACTAATAGTATTGTTCCACATAAGGCATGAGAATAATTAGCCACAGTTTAATGTAACTAGTAATTTTTCATGAGCGAGCATAGTAAGCAAGCTAACTCTTTCACAGCTAAATCGAAATGAGACGCACAATATTTCATTCCAGATACACCAGTTCAAATTTTTATATCATCTTACTCACTCTGGGGTAGATGTATGAAGTCGTGATATGAGGGCAAGAAGAGATGAGGCCCATGGCAACCAATTATATATTATGCAAATTATAGATGGTACTTCAGCGCTTATTGGTTGCCATGGGCCAATTCTCATCCCTTATGCTTCATACATCTACTGTACCCTTCAGAGGTAAAAAGCAAAAAATATTGAACTGCGATTCACTCCATTTCGGTTAAATTTTTCTTGCAAAGAAAAAAAAACATTGTAAAAAAAAAAATATATATAATAAAGTAAAAGCAAAATGCTGAAATTCTATCACCTCTCAATAAAATGAACATAATGAAAGTCTATAAGCAAAGTACAGATGCAATCTCTCACAGATAACTGCAATATCATTTTCAGCCTCTCACATGGCTTTAAATCATTTCCACTTGAAAGATTAGTCAAAAGTGCATCAATCTAACAAGACACAAAGAGAAACTACAACTTCACAAATGTATGTCCTCAGATAAAGTTTTTAAAGCACCTAAAATGATATGACAATGTTCTTTTATTTCTAGATATTGCAGATAGAAAGTCCTTTAAAAACTGAGCAAGCTCGATACACAGATGCAATAAAATGTTTTGCTTTAAAAAACTTAAATCTAGGAAGCAAAATGCACACAAGGGTTCCAAACTTAATTTTATGGACTCTGTACAAAATAGGTACTTGTGTACTTTCACGGCTCCCATCGCATGCCACTACCATATGTAGTGGCATGCGATGCGATGTGATTTTCCTGTGTTTTTATGCATTTTTGATAAAATCGCATGCAATCGCATCGCATGCGATCTGATGCGATGCGATGTAATTTTTCACAGAAATTATGGACATGAGTTGACATCATGTAAAATGAACCCCAAATGTCATTTTTCACACTGTACCACCCCCACTATCAACGCCAACCCGAAGCGTAAGCGAGCGCAGCGAGCCCGCGAGGGGTGGCGGTACGCGTCCTATGACCTTTTCATACCCCCACTATCCACGTCGGCGTGGAGTTGAGAATAGAAAGTGTGGCGAGCGCAGCGAGCCACCGAGCCCGAAGCGTGGCGAGCGCAGCGAGGGGACGCGGATACCTTCACAGGTATCCGTGTCCCCTCGCGGGCTTCACAGGTATCCGTGTCCCCTCGCCACGCTTCGGGCTCGGTGGCTCGCTGCGCTCGCCACACTTTCTATTCTCAACTCCACGCCGATGTGGATAGTGGGGGTATGAAAAGGTTGTAGGACGCGTACCGCTGCGCTCGCCACGCTTCGGGTTGGCGTTGATAGTGGGGGTGGTACAGTGTGAAAAATGACATTTGGGGTGCATTTTACATGATGTCAACTTATGCCCATAATTTCTGTGAAAAATGACATTGCATCGCATCAGATCGCATGCGATGCGATTTTTCTCTGTACGATGCACATCGTGGGAGCCGTGAAAGTACACAAGTACCACAAAATATATTTAGTAACCACCAGACTCACAACTAAGGGGAACCAGCATCTCTCTCTCTCTCACACACAAACACACACACATACACACACACCCCTCCTGTGGCGGACAACTAGCAAGCTCACTAAAAACAAAAAGGTTTCAAAACTAGTCTACTGCCTTCTTTGTTTGTGCATGTATGAGAAAGATATTGTTTCACTATCTGCCAGCAGATGACAGTGTTTCGGAGACTCAAGGACATGAAACAACCAATCCCATGTCTTTGCATTACTTGACATTGCACAACCTACTTACACAGTTCCTCGTACATAGAGCCGCTGTACAAAACGCAGCAAGAGATGCCTGGTGCAAATGAGCTACCAGGCCACTTTTTAATCTGCTAAATAGTGACAATAACACCACCACAATGGATTTGAAATGAATCAAGCAAGACGTGCTTCAACTGCAGATTTTCCGCTTTAATTTGAGGGTATTAACATTCAAATCAGGCGAACGGTGTAGGAATTACAATGGTTTCTAAATGTGCCTCACACTTTTTAAGGTACCAAAAGTAATGGGACAATTGCCTCAAAAGCTATTTCATGGACAGGTGTGGGCTATTCCCTCATTATTTCATCATCAATTAAAAAGGTCAGGTTTGATTCCAGGTGTGACATTTGCATTTAAAATCTGTTGCTATCAACTCTCAATATGAGATTGAAAGAGCTATCAACTCTCAATATGAGATTGAAAGAGCTATCACCATCAGTGAAGCAAGCCATCATTAGGAAGAAAAAACAAACCCATCAGAGAGATAGCAAAAACATTAGGTGCGGCCAAATCAACTGTTTGGAACATTCTTAAAAAGAAAGAACGCAGTGGATGGATGACAGAAGAATTACTTCCCTGATGAAGAAAACCCCCTTCACAACAGTTGGCCAAATCAAGAACACTCTCCAGGAGGTAGGTGTATTTGTGTCAGTCACACTCAAGAGAAGACTTCACAAGAGTGAATATAGAGGACCACGGGTTGAAGACCTGTGCTGTAAACCATTGGTTAGCCTCAAAAACAAGAGCAGATTAGAGTTTGCTAAACATCTAAAAAAGCCTTTACAGTTCTGGAACATTATTCTATTGACAGATGAGACAAAGATCAACTTGTACCAGAGTGATGGGAAGAGAAGAGCCTGGAGAAGGAAAGGAACTGCTCATGATCCAAAACATACTACCTCATCAGTGAAGCATGGTGGCAGTATAATGTGACTACTGACAAAAGCAGCAGGATCAATTCTGAAGTGTTTCAGACAATATTATTTGCTCATATTCTGTCAAATGCTTCAGAACTCATTGGACGGCGCTTCACAGTGCAGATGGACAATGACCCGAAGCATACTGCAAAAGCAAACAAAATGAGTTTTTTTAAGGCAAAAATTATGCAAAGTTATGCAATAACCAAGTCAATCACCTGACCTGAATCCGATTGAACATGCATTTCACTTGATGAAGACAAATCTGAATGTTAAATGCCCCAAGAACTAGGAGGATCTGAAGACATTTGCAGTAGAGGCCTGGCAGAGCATCAGTAGGGATGAAACCCAGCATTTGGTGATGTTTACACATTCCAGGCTTCAGGCTGTAATGGACTGCAAAGGATTTGCAACAAAGTATTAAAAAGTGAAAGTTTGATTTATTATTGTTTAGTTTATCTCATTCATTATGGTCACTTACTTTTGGCACATGTCACACCTGGAATCAAATCAGACAGTTTACCTGCTTAATTGATGATGAAATAATGGAGTGAATAGCCCACACCTGTCCATGTAATAGCTTTTGAGTCGATTGTCCCATTATTTTTGGCCCCTTACATAGTGGGAGGCACATTTTTAAAGTTAAAGCACATCTTGTATGGTTTATTTCACATCCATTGTGGTGGTGTATAGAGCCCAAAATATGAGAATTGTGTTGATGTTAGGGACCAGACTATAGGTCTTAAGCTGAATAGACACTATAAGATTATCTTTACAATCTAATTGGTTGGAATGAAAATCTGGTCATTTCTATGTGCAAACAATTAACAGCTTGCTCCCAAACATGGAAAAACATACAAAAATGGTATTTCAGACAAATTGGTTAAAGCCCTTTGATTAAAATTTTTGGCATTTTTCAGAGTTTGGGAGCCAATGGTCGATTGAAATGAAAATCTGGTAATGTGTGAGAACAAATCTCAACCAGCCAGAATGTGAAGAGAATCTTAGTGTGTATCCAGCTTAATAAAATAAAAGCAAAATGCTGAAATTCTATCACCTCTCAATAAAAGGAACATATAATAAAAGTCTATAAGCAAGTAAAGATGCAATCTCTCACAGATAACGGCAATATCATTTTCAGCCTCTCACATGGCTTTAAATAATTTCCACTTTAAAGATTAGTCAAAAGTGCATCAATCTAACAAGACACAAAGACACTACAACTTCACCAATCTTTGTTCTCAGATAAAGTTGTTTAAAAACACCTAGAATGATAACAAAATGTTCTTGTATTTCTAGATATTGCAGATAGAGCAAGCTCAATAGACAGATGCAATAAAGTTTTGCTTTAAAACAAAAAAGCAAAATGCACACAAGCGTTCCAAACTTAATTTTATGGATTCATTGTACAAAATATATTTAGTAGGCACCTGACTCACAACTGAGGGGAACCAGCAATACACACACCCCATCTCCTGTGTTAGACAAAACTAGCAAGCCCACTTTAAAAAAAAAGCTTTGAAAGCTAGTCTACTACCCTCTGTGTTTGTACATGTATGAGAAAGACAGTTTCACTCTCTGCCAGCAGATGACAGTGTTTCGGAAACTTACGAACACTATATATATTATATATATATATATATATATATATATATATCGGGGGGAGATGTTCTGCGTGAGCAAAAAATCAGAGTCGGCACTCTCCAGTAGAAGTATAAATTTTTAGTAAAAGGAATACATCACAAATGCTCCAAAAGGTGTGCAGGTGCCACCACCCTGGCACCTGCACACCTTTTACCCGCAGCCCACATCCTGAAGAAATGGCCGGTTGGGCCATGAAACGTTGATGACTTTTGGAGCATTTGTGATGTATTCCTTTTACTAAAAATTTATACTTCTACTGGAGAGTGCCGACTCTGATTTTTTGCTCACGCAGAACATCTCCCCCCGATATTGACTTTGTCAGTAAGGCACCCCCACAGCTGTTACCCTTCCTCCAGAGTGCCAAAGCTCTTTGTATATGTGTTTTCACCATTGATTTTGCCTTGACAAAGGGGCGTTATTGCCTCGAAACGTTGGCTGTGTCTATTGCTGATTTTTTCTAATACACGATTTACACCAAGTCCCTGGAGTGCCTGCTTTTTTGTTCATCCATCATATATATATATATATATATATATATATATATATATATATATATATATATATATATATATATATATATATATATATATATATATATATATATATATATATATATATATATATATATATCCACAGAGATGAGGACACTCACCGGTCTTTCTTCAAAAGAAATTTTATTCCATATCACCACATCAGATAAAGTGCAAAGTGCATGACAGTGGGCCTAGGGCCAACGTTTCGGTCTGCCAATCAGACCTTTGTCAAGGCCCCCACTATCTCCTCCTAAAGTGCATAACCCACAGGACATCATGTGTGCCTTATATCTACCCTACAGGCAGCAGTACACTCCCCTAAAGCATATACAAAAATCTGTATCAGCCCTGAATCATATGTTAAACACACAGCTATTACCTTAACATTTCTCCATAGTTTACAAGTAACAGGCGCCAAAATACTCGCCTGCCACACTGTTAGGTAGGAAGCGCCGCACACCTGGGCTAGTTTCCACAACTCATCCATTTCTCCAGCGTATAGCGCCGAACCCGGAAGTGCGTCACTGCCGCATCACTTCCTGTACGTGGAGCGCACAGCCAGGAAGCGTGCGTTCTATCCACGTCCATACCCTGTAGCGTCACTTCCTGCGCATGGAACGCACAGCTAGGAAGCTTGCGTTCCATTGCGATCTCAATGGGGCATTACAAGATCCATTCTTACACCTTATTTATCAACAAGAAACGGAGAACTGCCTAACCTATCTAGTGCAGCCCTAAATCAGTAGTCAACGATAATATTACATTAAGGGTGCCAACTGCGTACTGCTACTGCCTGAGGGGACCACACAAAGCACACATAATATACTGCCACCTAGTGGTAAATGTAAAATACAAAAATAATGATAAAAAATATAACAAAAAAATTACCTAGTACACAAAAAAATATATATACATTATACATGAAAAAGACAAATGTGCAAAGGACACTGTCACTAAGGTTGCTCAGACCATCCAGAAATTACCAGAACCACCTCACAGGAAAACAGACAAAGAATTATTTTCGTTGAGGCCCCTAGGGGCCACCGTGTCGAGCCTGTGGATCCATTTCACCTCCTTCCTGAGTAGGATCAACCCACGGTCACCACCTCTTAACAATGGGGGGACCCAATCAATGATCATATAACTTAATGAAGAAATCTGATGTTTATACTTCAAGAAGTGCGCCGCCACAGGTTTATCAGTGAATTGGTGGGCATACGCCAAGCGAATTGATGACCGGTGCGGATTCATACGCTCGCGAAACGTTCGTATCGTTTTCCCCACGTAGAGGAGACCAAAGGGGCAGCGTAGAAAATAAACCACATGATCCATAGTACATGTCAGATGATGCTGAAGGGCGATCTTTTGGCCCGTATGAGGATGGTGGAAAGATGAACCACTGATGAGTCCATGGCATGTAATGCAACTTGTGCAACGGAAGCAACCTTTCCTGGTCAGCAGCCATCTCTTATCAGTCGACGGGCTTGGGGTGACATCAGGCCGCAATAATAGATCTTTCAAATTTTGCCCGCGTCGTGCCGCAATCAAGGGGGGTGCTTCAGTAATTCCTTTGAACACTTGATCAGTGCCCAAAATGCGCCAGTTGTTTTTAATGGATCTCTCCATGGTTTTAGCTTCATCTGTGAGGAGACCTGCAAAACATGCACTGTTGGTAGCTCTCGAGGACTAGGGTTGGCTACCCCAGGTTTTAAGTATAAAAAGTTTCTTTACTTCTGTTAGCAATGTCCAGAATTGCACCTGGGAGAAGCCGCAATATATATATATATATATATATATATATATATATATATATATATATATATATATATATATATATATATATATATATATATATATATATATATATATATATATATATATATATATATATATATATCTATATATATCTATCTCACGGATATAAGATATAAAGTACCGCAGAAGCGAGTGCCGCAGAAGTGGAAATATATTGTGTGACCTCGTGCTGGAGGTAACTTTGAGGGTAAATATATATATATATATATATATCACAGAAAATGGTACCACAACCGCGCCCAAGATAGTAATAAGAGCAGCAACTCTAATGAACCCCTGTTAGCCGGGTCCGGGTAGGCAAATAGAGATAGAAAAAAGATTTAGAGTGCGCTAAAGACAACTCAACAAATTAAAAATTATACATTTATTCCTTAGTCTTCACAAAGACTTCAAATTTAAAAGGTACAGCAAGTCTGTTACTGGTACAGATGGTTTCGTAGGCCCAACGCATTTCGTCAATAAATTGACTTCATCAGGGGCTTAGCGGACAATAAGTCAGCAAGACGTATAAACACTTTTGCAGGTTAAAGGATCACATACAGTGTCCAACATATAGGGGAGTAAAACTCAATGCGAGACCAGAATCGGCAGTGGGCGTTAATAAACGCCACAGGAAGGCTGCTAGTACATCAGTGAGGTATGGGACCTAAATAGGTCGTTCACACAGTGGTCAGGTGTATTTCAATAGTGTGCCTTAATAGGCAGTGGACATGTAATGTCACAAAAATGTGTGCAAATGGAGCAATATAGTGGTCTGAGACCTACATCAGCTGTTCATACAATATTCAGGTATGGTTCCTAAGATACTTCAGAACCTTAAGGAGTAAAACCGGAAGTGTACAGCCTGGGATACCGTCCATGAGCGGTGTGAAGTCCGCGCGCCTGCGCATTGCGAAAGATATGCATGCGCAGAACAAAAAAACCCCGATCCGACGGGATACGGTCCCAACGCACCAAGCAGAATAAGGCCCATAGTGTACAGGAACAATTGACTTAAGTACTAACAATTAACAATCTAACTGGTGTCTAACAAAACACACTTTGTTCTAAATCAAAAAGTTTAACAGGACCACTTACTAATGTACAAGTGATAAATAAAGAAACTGAACATTTTTGCATTTACCACATCATGGCCACCAATTGCCAGCACTATAAATATTGTCAGCTGCTTAATCAGATGCTTTATGCTTCAATTAAATATAATTAAAAAATGAAGCAACACTGATACTTCAATCACAAAGTGTATATTTGTTCTATTCCAAATAAAGAAAATAACCCCACAAATAGAAAATTCAACTGCATAAGCAGCCCACCTCTACAGCAAAAACAAACCTTGGACAAGACGCCCATTGTTAAGAATATAATATGCGGTGCTTTGAAACTTTATCTGTCATATAATTACTAACACACATCTTCTTTGTTTAATTTACAAAAGAACACGCTATCATTTATTTATTAAATACAATATACAGCATACAGATTCACAGCAACGCTTTTACAAAACAAAAGACAAAATAGACCTGTTCTAGTAACATTGGCAAATTAAATTTGCATAAAAAAAAAAAAAAAAAAACACACAGAATATGACCTATTTGATTTCAGGGAGGTGAAGGAAAGATTGTACAGAAAAATGTTGACAGTTTGAAATGTCTAATAAGGGCCCCAACAGCTCTGTGTTGCTTACATCCATTCCATTCTCACGTGAGTCGATATGACGTTAAACAAAGCTAGGCCATGTTCAAGCTAAATTAAAGGCATGCTGTAACAAGGTGCTGGTCAAGCTGCTCATGTCTAAAAATGATGCAATACCATTGGTGTAATAGAGTTGGCAGAGTTAGTAACCTGCAATTAGCGGTGTTCTTCTAGCCTGAATGGGCTCCCATTTCCCCCTGAAAAGACCGATCCATATGTATTGGGCTATTACCCTTTGGTCAGATTATTGCATCGCGGTTGGCAGCATTATGCAATGGCTCAACTAGAAATGTTTGAGATTAGCTCCACAGTAAAGTTTAGGAGAACGTAATTGGAAAAGGTTACAGAAACATATTTAAAAAATGCATTTGCTAAGACCACCTTTTATTTAAAAAGTATATATTTCAGGCCAAAGATTACAAAACTGTTGCCAATCAAAATACTGTATGAAGGCTCTATATTACCCCTTTCATATCACCTCAAACCTGGGTTGTTGGTGGGTGAAGGTGCGGTGTGAAAGCACCAAAAATGTTTAACTCTGGTTGATCAACTTGGCAATTGGACCCGGGTTATAAGAAGAGTTTTACCATTTGTATAACCCATACCTGACCCTGCTTTGCGATGTGAAAGCGGTAGAGGTGTTTTGTAATACCTACTTAAAGCCTACTTAAAGCCTATCCAGTGATTTTCTGAGTACCCCTGGTAAGCATAAATATGTTGCATGCACTGAATACACTGCTAGCCATGAATGCTTAGCATTTATATCAAAAGTTGATATTGTACGCGCTCACTTAGCTGGTGCCAGTTGCTTATAAAACAAAAGTAGATTCAAGCAAGATGCATATGTTCAGAGGTGTTAAAAGATGGGTGTGGGCATCACCCGTGTGTCACCCTTCCAGGTGGCTACAGCTAGGTGCTGCAATGTCAGCCCCGGTGGCCATGCCCCCTGACCACATACACAACACCTCCCCCCTTCAGCAAAGACAGAACCAGGTATTGGCCACACTGGGTTTCAAAGACTCCAAGGCCACAACTGCATATGGTTTTGACTTAACTGTATAACTTACAGTTTTCATATTTTGGCATTTGCCTTATCGGCTTTAAACCCTTTTTAGTAGTACAAATATTTTATATGTAACACTATTTTTTAATTACAGATGTGTCCACATACACCTATCGCTGTGCAAAATAGCCCTGTTTAGCCATTGACTTTGCTACTTATGTGGTATCTCTCTCTTGTTTTGGTACCGCTATTATGTCATTCTTAATTACTGGTACAAGCTCATTAGTTGCTTCGGGAACCTTATTTACTTTAATTATGTCCACCCAGCAAGCAAAAGTGTAATCATTTAAGAAGTAGTAGTACAACTAGGTAAAAAGAAGCAAAATTGAAGAATAAAAGTATTAACCCCCCCCCCCGCCGGCTACATCAGCTATGGTATATACCTCTTGACATCCCTAAACTGTTAGGGGGTTAGGGAACCATATAACTCAAGCGCTTGGAGTAAGATGTTGCAAAAGCCACTATCTCAATGGTAGAAATTTATTAAAAAATACATGTATAAAAAGATTGAAAAAAGAAGAAAAATTAGTTTCACTCACATAAAAATTCAAGTAGATTGTACCAAGTCAGAATTGTCCCGTGTGTATGCAGGGAGTGGAGGATGTTTTTAAAACCTCCTTCTATCCGGGCTTGTTTGTAATCCAAAGTGTCTGTGTAGACAGAAGCGTCTGTGTAGACAGAAGCGTCTGTGTAGACAGAAGTGTTATCAGGCTCCCCGACAATTGCTGCAGCCGTGGGACCGGCTTCCAGTGTGAAGGGGGATCTGTGCACTGATGTCAATTTGGCAGATAAAGATCTTGCAGCTCCGTCCCGGTCCAGGATATTTGCGGAGAGGGATTTTTGATGCTGCTGTTAACTGATATGAATTTCTGTAGCTCTGTCCAAGAATAAGATTCTGCGGAGATATTTGTAATTCCGTCCCGGCAAAAGTATAGGTGTTTAATAGAGACCACGTCCACCTGCCGCCAACATGTTTCGATCCGCAGCGGGATCTTTGTCAAGGCTTTGACAAAGATCCCGCTGCGGATCGAAACATGTTGGCGGCAGGTGGACGTGGTCTCTATTAAACACCTATACTTTTGCCGGGACGGAATTACAAATATCTCCGCAGAATCTTATTCTTGGACTGAGCTACAGAAATTCATATCAGTTAACAGCAGCATCAAAAATCCCTCTCCGCAAATATCCTGGACCGGGACGGAGCTGCAAGATCTTTATCTGCCAAATTGACATCAGTGCACAGATCCCCCTTCACACTGGAAGCCGGTCCCACGGCTGCAGCAATTGTCGGGGAGCCTGATAACACTTCTGTCTACACAGACGCTTCTGTCTACACAGACACTTTGGATTACAAACAAGCCCGGATAGAAGGAGGTTTTAAAAACATGCTCCACTCCCTGCATACACACGGGACAATTCTGACTTGGTACAATCTACTTGAATTTTTATGTGAGTGAAACAAATTTTTCTTCTTTTTGCAATCTTTTTATACATGTATTTTTTAATAAATTTCTACCATTGAGATAGTGGCTTTTGCAACATCTTACTCCAAGCGCTTGAGTTATATGGTTCCCTAACCCCCTATCCTTCTATACACACACTGTGTCGGCTGATTGAACTGACTGGGAACCCTTTCTTGGGCTGCTGGTATAGAGGCGCACTAGATAAATCACACACCACCTTTTTGCATCCCTAAACTGTTGTCTGGACAATGTGGGTAGAAGACATATATTCCTTCTATTAGGGATCTTAATCAGTATGCATTATAAGAGCTCCAAAATGTAAACCCTAGACCTAGAGTGAATTTGTCAAAATAGGTGTGAAAATTGCCAGTTTTATTCATCATAATAACTTGTAATGTTTGCTTTATTTAGGAAATATCATAACTATATTAAAATGTCTTGGTATCTTTAGCTCTCCAGATCCATAACTGGAAATTTCTTTTCACCAGAAAACACAACACCATAGTTAAAGCCAGCCTGGGATCTTGTCCTCTTACAACCATGCAGCTCCAAATGCAATAGATTAGGTTGACTAAACAGTTGCAGGTTGTTCCTAATAGTCATCCCAGAAATTCCTATCCTGGGATTCAGAGAATACTTTCATACAAGCTACACAAAATCAGATAAAGGAGTTGTCTTTTTGGTACTTATGTAATATCTGGGCTCCCATTTTTCTTATGAGACCGCATCCCCTCGCGGGGCTCGCTGCGTTCGCCACGCTTCGGGCACGGTGGCTCGCTGCGCTCGCCACACTATATAAAATCAACTCCATGCGTAGTTGGATAGTAGCGGTATGAAAAAATGGGGTGAATTTAACATGGGAGCCCAGATAATACATAAGTACCGTCTTTTTCTTTTGTACAGAGGCTGCAGGCACACTAAGAAAGATAACAAAAATAGCCCATCACTAACCATCTAAATAAAAAGTAAAAAACACTAGTTACCTTAAAAAGGGGATTACCTAGTCTGGGCATTCTCTGGCTTATTGGAGGAGGAAGGGCATTTCCATCTTTACAGAACAAGGAGAGTTGCTTCTAGCATTTTTATGCTGCATAATTAGGCAGCTCAGTGCCATTTTAAAATCTATGCATTACATACCCCTCGGCAATGATGTTGATCGGAAGAGCCAGGAACAGGGCCGCACTGGGCCTATACTGTAATGGGGTCATGATGTATAGCGGGGATATGAGCTCATACTACCTTTCGTATTTCACATAATAAAAGACCACCAATAATCTTCCTACAGAGGACAAGGCCCCAGCATTTATCAAATTTCAACTCCGGATAAAGTTGCTTTTCCTGGTTAATAAGCACCAGCAACTGAGAGATTTGGGATCCACTACTACGTGTTAACCTGTGAGGTATTGTTCACATATTGTCTAGCCAGAAATAGTAACTGGACATGTTTAAACAATCAGTCTAATACATGACTTTTTACTGGAACTAACAATTTCATTAACTTTATTTCTGCACGGTCTGAAAAGCGACCAAAATAAATAGTTTGCAGTTTAATATCTCACTACAGAATTTTGTCTTAAATAATAACGGACACTGATATATCAAGCTAATCCTTCCTATCATGCTAACAAGTAACACTGCTATCACATAAAAGTGCTTGTCACCTTGTGTGATTTTGGCAAACTATTAGGTTTTTTATTACTTTGTGTCCAGTTTTATTGATTTTTTTTTATCCCACATTCGAACTAAGGCCTTATTGTGACAACATGTATATATTGTAACTTCTAATTACCCTGATTCTGAAGTATTAATAAATGTCTTATTGTCTAAATTAGTAATGGCTAACCTTGACACTCCAGCTGTTGTTGAACTACACATCCCAGCATACCCTGCATCAGTTTTACTATTTGGCCATGCTAAAACTGATGTAGGGCATGCTGGGATGTGTAGTTCAACAACAGCTGGAGTGTCAAGGTTTGTCATCACTGGTCTAAAATAACTTTAACCCATGCGCAGTTTTGGTTTGTTAGGTCTGATTTTTTACTTTTTTCCTTTGAGGAGTGTGAGCAACCCCCTCACAAGACAGCAGCAACCGGTTAAAGTAATATTGGGTAAAAAAAAACGGTTTCAGCTTTGGTCTGATATTTATACGGTGCTAAATATTAAACTTTGCCAAATATATAGCGCCAGACAGATTTCCCTTTTATTGAATAAGCAGGTGATTAGGACTAACTCCCCAAAAAGTTTCAAGTCCTAGTATGCAGGGCAGAAATTCTGGGTTTTGTCCACAGTAATTATTTTTTTCAATTTAAAGCAACTGTTAAAATGGTCTTTATAAAGTTGGTAAATAAGTGGTTGGGTGGATTGATAGACTAGAATACAACATATGAACAGCAATATAGTCATGTAGTTCTCATAAAAAAAGGGAAGGAAGGGGGCAAAGTGACTTCTTACATTCACCAGAGACCAACCATCCCTCTCGGAAAAGAAAATCTAGATCCACTGCAAGGCTAGCAATATAACCATGTGAAAAAGTACAGCTGTGACATCCTGACAAATACTCACCCTGAAGCCAATGCGAGACTGACCAAATTGGAAACTATTGAGCATTAGCAATCTGAAAAGCATATTGACAATAGAATGTAGGATTTGTCACAGCAAACACTGCTAAAGCAGATATGGCACTTTCTCTAGTCAAACAGCACTAGGCACATTACAAATGATTTGCTTTGAAAATGGAAAATCAAATGGTGTCCTACTTAGAATGGAATAGGAGAGGGCTTTAATAAAAACTAAAGATTTTATTCATATGACATTGCATTTTGGATGTGTGTAATACGAGAGTCTTGGTAGCCCACAATACTACTTTGTTGACAAGTTTATGGCCTCTTTATTATGATGGCAATAAATCAAGCAAAGTGATTGAGCGGTAAACATTGTCTATGGCAGTGGTGCACAAACGTATTCATTATTTTTCCCCACACCCCTAGGATTATTTTTTTTATTCATTTAAGTGTGCCGATATATCATCATCTTTAGGGTCAGTTATGTGGTGGTTTACAGTTGTGATTCTAATGTCCACATGTTTTCTAATCAGGAGCCACTTATACTGGTTTTGTCTATTACTTTGATCATAAAAATTAAATTTTGCCCTGGACCAGCAATCCGAGGCACCTCCTATAAGAGCCTCACGTTACCCCAGCATGCCTAAGCACACAGTCTGGGAACCCCTGAATGGGGTTTATCAGGCATGATAACCAGTTATCACTGCTTCTCTAAATTTATCAATATGCTGTTAATAGCTAAGTAACACAGTCATAGCCTGTCAGGGCAGCAGTTCTTTGCATCAATTTAACTCATTTATTCATTGTTGTGTAAATCACAAAGCTAAATCACGATGGTCTTATTTAAACTTCTTCCATCTTCTTAGGTCTTAATCCAAAGCAGGCTGGCAATCTTGCTGCTCTCCACTGCAGCAAACGATGCTACTATAATTCAGATAATAGTCTGGTAGAGAGACCAAAAAAAAACATGGATTTAAAAAAAAAAAATGACTTCTAGATGCAAATATGTATTGGTGTCTTTCCACACAGGTGAAACTGTTCTATATTGTTTCCTGTCTGCAACTCCCTCTTCTGAAGCCTACAAGGAAGAACAAGGCCAGTCGTTACCCACACTCAGCCCTCAGTGATGCTGCAGCTAAGGAGGGGGCTGTAACTAAAACAAGTCTTGTGCATTCACAGATCACTAATCACCAAAATTGTATGTAAACCATTGGGTTTGCACACAAATTCCAATCGGGCCATTAAAGCACTGTTGTTGTGCCAGCCCTTAGGAGTAGAAAAAGGAGAGTTCTAACAAAGCAGACACTTTTATGGAGATTAGACTACACTCTCTTTGTAATAGTAAACCAGGTCACATGACGACATGGCAGAGAATATGCTGTGTTTTTAAAGTCCCAATGTGCCCATGTGGTAGAGCATGCACTGCGCACTGATATATCTATTAATATGAAGCATACTGAATTCACCACTGGTCTATTCCTCCTACCTAGTAGCCTAATGTCTTGTATTACAATATAGAAAATATAAATAATGATACAGCTAATACAGCAAAAACACAATTGTGTTAAATTGCTACCTAGAGCCTACTTATTCTTGCTTACATAATGGGTGACTTACCAGACATCTTCAGATTTCAACACTATTGCATAAAAGGCATTTGTGGTTACAAAGCCAATTTACATTCAAATTTAATTATTTTTTTTATCACAAACCTTGGGCTGGTTTGAGGATTTTATGTAAGCTCTTGTAATTGCAACTACAGATGGGTACATACCTGAAGATTTATCTGACCAATTTGTCTGGTGGACACACAATTCTGGAAAAGTATTTAAGCAAATTACAATCAACCATTTGCTGCCAAATGTTGGTAAATGGACAAGTGTTCTTATAACTTTATTAAAAGCAAACAAATGTAACCCTTTTGTCTAAGCGACCATTTTTCTTTTTACAGCATTTGGGAGCAACTGGTTGATTGTCATTTGCTCAGTTACAGTACCTTGCCAGATTTTTGTTCCCACCAGATAGACTGGACAGATAAACCTGTAGGTGTGTACTGAGCTTTAAGAACTTATTTTTCCATGGTCTAAAACAATATCCCAGACCTTGATGACCATTTTGAAAATCCTCAGCAGCATTGTGATATTAGAAAACATGGTGTATATAAGGATCCACAAGCTCCGGTCTAAACAAGTGCAGGGGAACCGGCACATCAAGCATACCACACGGAACAAACCCCCAGCACGGAGATACCTGCAGCGGCGTACATCGATTACGGCAGGCGCTGCTATTCGGCCTCTACACGGTCTCCTGCCCGGCTCATTACAGCCACTTCTCCCCATCATGCTGGAACAGCCTGACCCGGTCACACACTCTGGTGGCTCAGCAGGGAGACGCTGCATCGATTAAGGAGCTTATGTGGACACTGCTCACTTACCCACAGTGTGCCAGCCAGCTATTTTATCCAACAAGCCTTGGATATCAAGCCACCCACACTACAGGGAAGGCATGTATCTGCACACGTAAGTGAGCACCATTTACAAACTGTTTCTTGCTATTTGCCACTTACTCAGTATAAGGGACCATCTGGGACTCCAGAACCACATGTGTGAATTATCCCACAGTGTGGACACTAACCTCTTAAAGTGGATTACCGAGTTTCTATACTAAAACAAAAAGCTTGCATTTACCAAATTACCTCAATGTGGGATTAACATCAGGCGGAGATTTGACATCAAATATTTATGTGTACTTCCGATGTCTATTACAGTGCATAATAATAAGTTCAATTGAGCAGATTTATTTTATTTATTTATTTTAATTTTTTCTTTATTTTTTCTCTTTTACATTTTTTCTTTTAAGGTTTATTAATTATTTTTTCTAATAAGGTTTATCTTTATGTTTATCATAAATTATATTCTATAATAAAGTTTTTATATATTTGTATATGCAATTGATTCATTTTCTACATCCAGAGCGCCTAGTGGTAATTTCTTCCAGCATGGTGTATATAAATGCTGGAATAATAAATGTATGGTGTCCATAGAGAAAACGGGTTAGTACTTGTGTACTAGCACGGCGCCCACGATAATAAGTCGCCCAATTTTTGATCGCATGCCATACACCCGATGGCATGCGATGCGATTTTGCCCCATATACAATGTTACATTGTATAAGCACCCTAATGGGTGCTTACAATGTTAAATGGGTACTTGTTTCCTAGCACGGCGCCACAGATTTTGATTGTATCCATCGGGTCGGAAAAATCGCGTCGATCGCATGCCAACCAAATCGCATGCGATGGACCCGATTTTTACATTGGAATCAATGTAAAATGGTCCCCAAAACCCCCCATTTTAATACCACCCCCCCCCCCCCTCATGTTTTAAATGCCCGCCCCATTGTTAACGCCAACCCGAAGCGTGGCGAGCGCAGCGAGCCCGCGAGGGGCGGCGGTACGCGTCCTCCGACCTTTTCATACCCCTACTATCCACGTCGGCGTGGAGCTGATTTTGTAAAGTGTGGCGAGCGCAGCGAGCCACCGAGCCCGAAGCGTGGCGAGCCCCACGAGGGGACGCGGATACCTTCCACTGGTATCCGCGTGCGCTCGCTGCACTCGACACACTTTACAAAATCAACTCCACGCCGACGTGGATAGTAGGGGTATGAAAAGGTCGGAGGACGCGTATCGCCGCCCCACGCGGGTTCGCTGCGCTCCCCACGCTTCGGGTTGGCGTCAATAGTGGGGTGGCGTTAACAATGGGGGGGCATTAAACATACTTTTTAACCATTTTCAATGTAAAATGGGCCATATTGGCCCATTTCACATTGTCACCTATGTAAAATCGGGTTGATCGGGTTGATTTTCACTTTAAACATACTTTAACCCCTTCCCGACATATGACGTACATTTACGTCATATGCCGGTTGCGGGGGAATCAAGCCAGCTCACGGAGTGAGCTGGCTTGAAAGAGAGCAGGTAATGGCTGTATATTACAGCCAGGTACCTGCTCTCACGGCCACGAGCGGCGAGTTCGCCGATCGTGGCCGTTTAACCCTTTAAGCACCGCGGGCAAAGCGCCCGCAGTGCTTGAATAGCTGATCGGAGGGGGGGCGCCCCCCTCCGGCGCCGATCGGGGCCCCCCGCGGCGAGATCGGAGGGTGCCGATCGGTTGCCATGGTAGCCAGGGGTCTAATGTAGACCCCTGTGCTGGCCATGTCAGCATTCCTATTACATCCTGCCTGAGGCAGGATGTAATAGGAAGTGCTGAAAATCACTATGTTCAGCCATAGAGCTCTATGGCTGAACCTAGTACAGGCGATCGCGCCCCCTAGTGGTCAAGTACACTAGGGGGCCTTGTAGTAAAAGTAAAAAAAAAAATAAAGTAAAAAAATAAAAATAAAAAAAAAATATTAAAAGTTCAAATCACCCCCCTTTCCCCATTTCACAAATAAAAATAAATAAAAAATTAAAAAAATACACATATTTGGTATCGCCGCGTTCCTAAAAGTCCGATCTATTAAAATATAACATTAGTTATCCCGCACGGTTAAAGGCGTAAACGGAAAATAATTCCCAACGCCAAAACTACGTTTTTTGGTCGCATCGCCTACCCAAAAAAATGTAACTAAAAGAGATCAGAAAGTCGCACATATCCCATAATGGTATTAATTAAAAAGTACACTTCAGCCCGCAAAAAATGAGCCCTCACCCAGGTCCGTAGGTGGAAAAATAAAAAAGTTATAAGCCGCAGAACATGGCGACGCAACGCAAATTAGAAAAAACGTAAAATATTCTATTTTTTTTTTTAGTGCTAAAACGTAACGAAAACTATATAAGTTTGGTATCACCGGAATCGTAACGACCCATAGAATAAAGATAACCCATCATTTTAAACGAACTATGAACTACAAAAAAAACGTAACCAGCGCAAAATTGTGGAATGGCGTTTTTGTTTTTTTTTACCCCACATTGAATTATTTCCTGATTCCCCAGAATATTATACGGTATAGTAAATGGTACCATTAAAAAGTACAACTTGTCCCGCAAAAAAAAAGCCCTCATGTGTCTATATAGCCGGAAAATTAAAAAAGTTACGCTTATTTGAACGCAAGGAGGAAAAAAAAAAAAAAATTAACAAAAAAGGCCTCGTCGGGAAGGGGTTAACATTGTTCCCTATAGGAAAATCGCGTTGATCGCGTCGGTCGCATCGCGGCCCCTAATAAGGGACGCGATCAACACGATTTTGTCTTTTACCGGCAAATTAGCTGGAGATTGACATAAAATCGGGTCCATCGCGTTGATTGTATGCCTTAAGTGCCTTAATTTTAAGGCATACAATCAACGAGATGGGCGCCGTGCTAGGAAACAAGTACAGTTAAAGGCATCCCCCACGCCACCCCCCCCCAAGTATAAATGTGAACCCGAAGCATGGCGAGCGCAGCGAGCCCGCGAGGGGCGGCGGTACGCGTCCTACTACCTTTTCATACCCCCACTATCCACGTCGGCGTGGAGTTGAATTTATAAAGTGTGGTGAGCGCAGTGAGCCACCGAGCCCGAAGCGTGCCGTGCGCAGTAAGTCCCACGAGGGGACGGGTATACCTGTGAAGTTCTGCGCTGCGCTCGCCACGCTTCAGGCTTGGTGGCTCGCTGCGCTCACCACACTTTATAAAATCAACTCCACGCCAACGTGGATAGTGGGGGTATGAAAAGGTCGTAGGACGCGTACTGCCGCCCCTCGCGGGCTCGCTGCGCTTGCCACGCTTCGGGTTCACGTTTATACTTGGGGGGTGGCGTGGGGGTGCATTTAACATTGTAAGCACACCCATTAGGGTGCTTATACAAGTTATAATCGCATCCCATCGCATTGTATGGCAATTTTAAAATTGTATGACATTGTGGAACATCGCACGATATCGCATACCATCGTATGCTATATGGTCTGCGATGGGCGCCGTGACAGTACACAAGTACCAACGAGTTTGATGTTTATAAGTTGCAAACCTGGAGATCTACAACAAACATCAAGGGACAGTGAAACGGTTTCACAGTCTGATGCTATACAAGTAATGTGTACACCTTACAAGCACATCACTTTTTTTTTAAGCATTAAACTGTAGATACAGTGGTAAGTTGTTAATGACATTCACATTGGGTAGAATTATTTTAATTGAAGAAATGAGATCTGAGTGTTTCTTGCTTAAAATATTTAGATCTACAACTGGAAAATGTGATAATACAGATTTAGAAATGGTGTTTCATCAACCTTGGACATAGTATAGAATACAATTTCTCTTATGAACAAGCTTAGTAGTTCATAATTTCTCAGTTGTATTGGAATTATTCTGTACAATAATAAGGCACATCTATAGTAATTTAGTCACTAACGGAGCAATTCCAAACAGGATTATCTGGATTGCATCTGAAAATGTAAATTTTAACAATTTATGGTGCCTGGTTTGGGTAATAAATAGATCAATGTTAAATTGGAAAATGCCCTAGAATGTCCCACTAGACAACAGGAAAGTTGGGAGGTATGTAGTAAAATTGTATGCCTTGACCAGAACTTAATGAGGATGAGCCATGCAGAAGCATTGAGGATAGATTGGTGTGAAAAGAGGTGGGTGTCAGGGAGGCCAGTTTTGAGGGTTACGGTATAGAAGGTAGACAATGCCTAGGATGACACCCAAAAATGGTCAAGAATGTTGTCACAAGCTTAAGGTCAACATGGACATTGTTGATATTAATTTTTTCATCGTTTTTTGTCTGTCAACATGGACACCGTATCAATGTACAGCTGCACTTCTCCATGATATAGGCACGGTGTGCTCAGCACACTTATATTCTCACTCTATGCCCACTTGGACAGTAAAGTATGAGAAAACTTCTTAAAAAAAAAAAGTGAAAAGCTCATGTCGACCTTAAGCTTGTGTCAACCTTCTGTCAATAACTACCATGAGTGGTTGACCTAGACCTTGTCGACCCAGGGATCACATACCGTCTGGAGAGGACCAGTGAGTGGATAAGGGACTTTGTAGGATTCATTGTGAGAAGGTCTTATTTTGAAACTATCTTTCATAAGGAAATAGCAGGACTGAGGCAATAAATATGTAGTTGGAAGGAGGAGACCAGGAGAACTCGTAGACCGCATACTTCGGAATAAAAAAAATATTGTGCCATTAATAGTTAATGCAACCAAGGTAGAAATTTGCAGGAGGGTGGGAAGATGATCAGCTCAGTCTTAGAAATGTTAGGTCTAAGAAAGCATCGGGACATCCAAAAAGCGGAGTAAAGGTAAAAGCGGAGTAAAATAATAGAGTATTATCAGCATAGAGAGAATATTTAAGATTTGGGGAGACTATGAATGCTCTAATACAAAAGGGACATAACCTAATAAGAGGCAGAGGTTGAAGAGGTTAAGATGGGAATAGGAAGAGAGATAGCTGAAGTGGGAAGGGATAGGGTCAACTGAAGGTTGTAGGGAGGAGGACAAGATGAAGGCTATGCCTTTCTTTCCAGATACAGGGCAAAAGGAAGTCAGGGTTAGAAATATAGGAAGGAGTGGTTAGATAACTGAAAAGTATAAAATACTGTACAAGTCATTGCATGTTCAGTGGAAAGTTCTAGCAGAGTCCAAAACACAGCTATTTACTGCCCCTGTTACATTTATAAAAGAGTTATACATTTTGAAGATTAGGGGCCAGATTTACAAGCTACAAAAAAGTGATAAAGTGGAGAGTGATAAACAACCAGCTCATACCGGTAATTTTTTAAACCCAGCCTGTGACATGGCAGTAAGGTGTTGATTGGCTGTTTATCCCTCCCTTATATCACTTTTTGAAGCTTGATAAATATCTAGATTCTATATGCATACCCGGCTGTGTGTGTTACAGTACTGTAGTGCACAAGGACCAGTGCAATGCGCAAGGCCCTTGTGTATAACACGCTTCCCTGCGTGATGCCCCGGGCCCCGCCTCCAAGTCAACTCATACCAGAACTCACAGTGAAGTGATGCTATACAAGTGTATAAAGGTTTCTTTAGAGGTTCACCCGTGAAAATGACATACATTGATGTACCCAAATTAATGAGAGCAATCTCTGAGTGCATACCGTAACTCACTGTATTAACAGGAGCTGTACTTGATTACTAGCACGGCGCCCATCGCATTGTATACCATAAGACTAAATATGGTATGTACAATAAAAAAATTGTATGGCATAGGGCATACAATGCGATGGTATACAATTTTTTATTGTACAACCACCCAGACGGGTCCTTACAATGTTAAATCCCCCCCCCCACACACACACTATCAATGCCAATCCAAAGCATGGCGCAACGAGCCCGCGAGGGGTGGCGGTACGTGTCCTCCGACCTTTTCATACCCCCACTATCCACGTCGGCGTGGAGTTGATTTTATATAGTGTGGCGAGTGCAGCGATCACGAAGCGTGGCGAGCGCAGCGAGCCCCGCGAGGGGACGCGGAATACATGTAAAGTAATACGCGTCTGCTCGCCATGCTTCGGGCTCGGTGGCTCGCTGCGCTCGCCACACCATCTAGAATCAACTCCACGCCGATGTGGATAGTGGGGGTATGAAAAGGTTGGAGGACACGTGCCGCTGCGCTCGCCACGCTTTGGGTTTGCATTGATAGTGGGGGTGCATTTAACATTGTAAGCACCCATTAAGGTGCTTATACAATAAAAAAAATCGTATCGCATGCGGCTATATGGCATGCAATACGATGCGATGGCATAAGATGAAAAAATTGGGCGCAGTGCTAGGAAACAAGTACCACATGAGCTTTCAAGCATATAAAAGGTTTCTTTAAAGTCTATCCAAAATTCATTACATGCCGATTAACCAATCCAAGCGGCCAAATTAGCAGCGTACCATACTCACTGGAGATGTAGGTGTAATAAGCACATAGCAGTTTCTTTAGAGAACAGACCCCATTTGATCCAATAAAGCTGTAAACCTCATGAATGGAGGTATATAAACAGAGGAAAAGGAGGACCAGTCTCAGTAGAAAAACATTTAATAAAAAAAGTACAACTGAAGTATGACCAGTTGGCCAATGGCCACAACTACAGATGAAACAGTGAAAGTTAAAACAAAGTAAAATAACTCACTTCTCTGCCAACATGTTTCGGCGGTCGCAGCCGCCTTTCTCAAGGCTAGAGAGTGAGTAAACTGGCAGTGATTTATATAGCAACATGGAGGAAGCACTTCCGGTTCACACATCGTTATGGTGAATGGTACTTGATGGCTTAATATAGCATTGCCAAACCATTGTGAATGAATGGCTTAAATAGCGCATGTTTCGAGGTATAAAAATATATAAGTACAATGACTCATAAAAGCTGAAATCGGACGGGGGTAAAGTGAACCGCATAATATGGTCATTACTTCCTGGATGTGGAACTCACAACCGGAAGTCACTTGACCACCGTCGGCTCCGGCCAAGAAAATACGCTTGTAGTGAGTGTTTTAAAAGCGCATAATGAGGTGCTTACTGACCAATAGATACGGGTTTCCAAAAGCAGATTTAAGATTTGTAGTTTTTATAAGCCGTATACCTTCCCTGCATGGAACGCATAGCCGGAAGTGCCTGCATGGAACGCATAGCCGGAAGTGCCTGCGTGAACCGCACAGCCGGAAATACAGTGACGGCTGTCTACTACAGATGGGAAGGGAGTACCCGAAATAATGTCCCCACTCTGGACATAGAGGTACAATGACGTCAGCTGGCTTTAGGGCAGAAAAGTGCCTCGTGACACTAAGTCCCCGCTTAGTGTCAGACGGTGTGGCTTTAGAGTGTGCTTCCTCCATTCACAAAAAATAAAAACGAATACAAAAACGGTTATACAAAATGTATAAATGAAACAGCAATATTGTACACTACAAAATAAAAATTACAAAAACCATTTGAGTTCGAACTCGTGGTTTAAGCCATGTGGAGATAGTGTGGAAAGATTAAAAATCCATACTCTCAAGGTATATCCATCTCTAGTCTACAGAATAAAAATAAATAAATAACTAAATAAAATCGCACAAACTGTCACTAAATCATCTTGAAATACAGACACTGATAGTTGCCTGGACATCACATTATCAATGGCTACACCACACACAGCCATTAATTATGATGACCATGTATGGCTGTGTGTGGTACAAATATTGTCAAGGGGGTAACGTTGGCATATCTAAATATATTTTGGAGTAAAAAGGTAAAAAAAAAAAAAAGTTCCCTGACCATTGGTGTAGATGTAGGAACAATAACGAACAGGAAATGCTGGGATGCGAAGCAGTACAGGAAAGATGTGTCAGCCAAGACTGGACTAGCACCAGTAACACAGGAATAACTGCTGCAGCTTTACATTGGGATAGCAACTGCGAACCACGAACAGATGTGGCATGTGAAACGGATATAGCACCAGTGATACAGAAACTATTGTTGCCGGGGGGGGGGATACACACCATGGTGAGAATACATGGCCTCTAACAGTGTTCTAGCACCCGCCATCTTCGAAAACCCATGCAGTTCCTCTTCCCTGCCTGGGGTGTCGCTGTCTGCTGTAGTGCTTCTAGCACAGTGTGGTCTGTATATCAGCACTGATATGCAAATCAGACCTGTGCTAGAAACACAACAGCAGACAACGCCACCCCAGTCAGGGAAGAGGAACTTCATGGGTTTTCAAAGATGGAGGGTGCTAGAATGAACACTATAACAGGCAGACAAGCAGTCACCAGCCAGTCTATGATCCCTGCTGCAACCCCGAACCTGCACAAGTGCAGTCATTCTGGGGAAAGTTCTGCAGCAGTAACATTCTTATAGGGGATAATGTAGACTGTAAGCTGGTCTATATATATCTCAAAGTAAAAGGTGAGCACACACTGAGATGTGTTCTAGGTGCGATTTGAGCCCATACAACGTGTGCTATGCGATTTGGACTGTATACTGTGCAATTTGAACTTCACCCGATTTTGACTACAGTAGTCAATTACAGGGTGCATGCGAACTACTTCAAAAATACCTGCGTGCACATACTATTTTGTCTCACGATATTGCCTAAGCAGAAGCATGCATCACATCGTAAAGTATATGAGGGCATAGATTTGCCCTCATATCAAAATCGCACCGTGTTGGGGCACCATAAAGCTGAGAAAAACTGAGAACACTGCAGAACAAGAGATAAGATACTGAGCAGGTTATTAGAATAAATATAAAATAAGTCAAATACATTGAAATCATCCATTTTGGGTAATTTCTTTTAGGGGTAATCTATTTAACCCTGGGTAATCCTAAACAGAGCACCTAAAATGGCTGCCACAACTGGTACCTTGTCAGGGTGGAGTAAACAACCCATGGAAGTTATTATCCAAAATGATGCACCACTCCTGCATTATGCTTACTGTGTGCTCAAGGGTTCTTTTGTCTGTGACTTGTCTGTTCCTGTACCACCAAAATGCTCTGTTTTACGTGCATTGTTTTTAATGTCTGTAAAGCGCCTTGAGTCCTGTTGGAGAAAGTGCGCTATATAAATTAAACTTACTTATAAGTCAGGGACACTGATCTCCAGTATGCAGAGCATCAATGAATGGGACTTACACATGGAGAACTAGGTTTAAGTGTCATACCTTAATATGCATCCAACTTAAACGCACAGATAACATGAGTGCATTCACATACTGTACTTGCTCATACACAAAGACATATTTCTGTAAAACATTTAGGGGAGTATTCAATGTCTGTCGAGGGCTTTTAAAACAGTGGCGGGGTTTTTCTCGGTCTGCTCGCCTTTTTTTTTTTTTTTACTTGACTTGGCGAGGTCGCGGCTATTCAATGCGTCCGCGAGTCCCCGTCCGAGAAATAAACAACATTGAATATGCGAGCAACTAAATAATAACCAAATTTGGGCGAGCTAGCCATTAAGCTCGACAAACAATAAGCCTCGACAGACATTGAATACCCCCCTTAATCTACATATTCAACATATTTAACATAAGTGGACCAGCCAAGATAACGTGCTATAGCATGTTCATTGTAAAAGGTCATTGTTTTCTGTGAACAGGTCATGGGTTGTTTATGCCAACAGGGAACCAGTGTAAGTACAGTAGGTAGCATCTGGGAGTGATATCACAGAATGTGGGCAGAATCTAAATACATCATGAGCCATTAGTCTATCTAACCTCTCAATGTTCTATTTTGAGTGGGAAAAGCATAGATATTTGTTTTTGTAAACACTTAAATGCACAAAATACAATGTAAATGAATTGATGGACATACAATCGGTGTTCAACACAATGCATACTTTGTGTTGTCAGAAATATCTCTCAAACACACAATACGAACCCTTGTCCAAGTAGAGCTATCTAGTACCTTAAGGATTTACTTAAATAATCAGCAGTTTTGCGGTATCAACACACATTACAATTTCAACTTTTCATAGATGGGTCTTACTGTATGTTGTTTTTCCTTTTGGCAATACAGGTGATCTTCAAAACAATGAATGTGAACCCTTGTGCTTGAGGTCCTACTGTGTAAGTCAATCAAGTGGCTGCACACATTGGTGTTTGTGTGTACATACTGTATATCTTACTAGTGTGCTGGACAATATAAACCTGTGACAATTAGCAGTGCATTACTGTCAATCTGAAGTCACTTTTATTACTGCTATATTTGTGGCTAGTGTAATTTTAGTCTTCACGGTGTGTTTTTGGCTGCATGAAGGAGACAAATAGCTCTACAGCAGCATGAATCTTGTGACCTATACCAGGCGGGTAAGCGTCATCTCCATCACAAGCGAAGTGTGGAAGTAACCTTGTAAAGCTAACAAAAGAGTAATAAGGAAGCCAGTTTGTAGAATGCTAGTCACACAGAGATTCTGACAGCAGGAATTGAGATTTAACAGATATGCAGACAGCAAAGTCAATTAATCACAAAGTAATATATTAATGGAAATGTTACTGTGAGATAAAATCACAATCTCTGATCTTTAATTATTATCTAACTACATGCCTGTCAGATGCAGGCAGACGCATTTCAGAAGAGCATGAAGAACAGACATGCTCTTAGTGAAAGATCACCGGGTAGACACACAGAACACAGCGCGTTGAGAAAAGCTGTATATGTTGAGACGCATAAAACACTAACAATGGAAGTGATGCTCCATTTTTACAGAGTGTAAAACCAATTGACCTCAGAAATACTTCATAACAATCAGGACTTTGTTCATATCTGACACATGCTTATGTTCTGACATGATCTTTCATTGACTAACAATTTCACTTTAATTAAGGTTCAATATGAATTGTGAAACAGTGCCATCTTTTGGCCCTGACCCTAGAGCACAAACCGCAGAAATACAAACACATTCATGGATTATACATTAATGCATTATTACTGTTTTTACAGCACTGATATGGAGCAGAAAATGAGCAATAATTCAAAGCAGAAACATTAATACTGTAAAAATATATACTGAGTCTATTTAGAACCTTAGAAATCTTGAAAAAAAAATCAAATGTAAATTAGTCAAAAGACGAAAAATCTAAATACTGAAACTTGGCTCATCAATAAATATTTAAAGGAAGGGAATGAACAGTAATTAGAATTTATCATAAAAAAAATGCATATTAAAAGGAACTGAAAAAACTGAATAGACTTTAAGCATGAAAATCCCATATACAAGTTGAAGATATTCTATATCAACATGACACGTTCTTTCCAAAAGCAATACAGGATCTGACACAAAAGAATGGAAAGCGTGGTAAAAATGTCCACTTACACTAGAGAGACGATGTCACCACGCTGAACTTCATAATTCCGAACACTCCATCGGTTCAAAAGTACTACATCTGATTCATTATAATCACCAGGATTCAGGGAAGGCTGAAAATGAAGAACACTGTATGTAATAAATATTTTCTTGGTCTCGTCTCCGGTTTAATATATTGTACACATAAAAAGGTGGAACAAATATATCACAAGTGTAAACAAAAACAAAAAAAAGTAAGCTATTAAACAGGAATATATATATATATATATATATATATATTTTATATTATATACACACACATGGTAATAACAAAAGCACACACCAACAACTATTCAGCTGATGTGGATACCTCGCTTCAAAAAATAAAAAAAATAAAGTTAAATGGCTGAATATTTTATTTTACTTAACTGCACAAAAAATAAAATAGAATGTAAGTAAGTTTTATGTATATAGCGCACTTTCTCCAATAGGAATCAAGGTGTTTTACAGACATTAAAATAACAATGCACATACTGTAATACAAAGGGTTATCAGTACAAGGAACAGGCAACAATGGCAGTACAGATATACATCACACGTGCAGATATGCACAAGACGCATTCTAATAAGGGACACGAACATGGGGAACATATTTACCGAGCTGTGCAGTACCCAGGCAGCCATTCAGCGGCGCCACATGGTGATTGCACAGCCAGATAGGTAGCCAGTAACGGTAAATATAGATCATATATAGGTACTTGTTTCCTAGCACGGCATCCACTAAGCTATTTGCTTAGTGGGCTATTCTGCGTAGTGAAATTGTATCGCATCGCATGGGCCATTGCGATCGCATGCGATGCGATCTAGTGGTGTACAAAATAAAAAAAATTGCATCGCATGCCGCTATAATGGCCCATGCGATGTGATTTCCCTATGGTGCCGTACGTAGAAAATCTGGGCGCCGTGCTAGAAATCTGGGCGCCATGCTAGAAATATATATATTATTTATACTAGATGTGCACTAATGAGGGACAGAGACATGGGGGACACATAATTACTGAGCTGTGCAGTCCCCAGGCAGCCATTCAGCGGCGTCACATGGTGATTGCACCAGCCAGCACCCTACATATAGAACACAAAAGAACAGTACAGGGTACACAGAACTAGACATAACACAATTAAAGCACAATTCTTAGTACACAATACAGCTCAGATAGAAGGAAGTGAACGAGAAAAGATGCAGGTATAGATTGTAGAGTAAGAGAGTTGTAGTTGAAATACAAGAAGAGTGCTGTGAAAACAGGAGGGAGGAGGGCTTATAAGAATGGGTTTAACAGTCATTCCCAAACCGGACACTGTGGCACCACAAAGTGTTGGAGGACTTTGAAGGATGCCACAAGTTGGTGATCAAGTACAAAATCATTTATGGTTATTGTAACAGGCAAAACCAGTGCTGGTGGCTGCCAATATTATTATCGGTGATGGACAGGTTTGTACGTCTGTTTGTCCACCATCACCACACTGTAGAAAGAAAGATTGTGAATTTGAAACAACAGCGCTCAAGGTGACAATATGTAAAAAATGAACAATACTTATGCTCATATAGGTACTGGATTAACTGGTTTCACAGGGTATAGTACCAAGTAGTAACGTGATCTGGTTCTCCCCTAATAATGAAACAGGGGAGACACAATACAACAAAAGATAGTGCAGATCAATTGGATAAAAGATATTTAATACAATAATTGCACTTACAATAAAGTGACTTTGGTAAAAGCACAAGACAAGTGATCCTTTTGGGGCAAAACAGCAGACAGATGGATAAAAGTCCTCAGGTCCTGGGTTCCCTGCTTCCGGAAACAGACAGCCACAGTCCTTTGGGTCCACAACGCACAGCCCTTCACGATCCACTTAGTCCAGAATAAAACGAAGTAGCACGATCCTATATTGGCAAGACATCTAGACAGCTTAAAACCAGGACATCAGAACACATTTATAATATTCGCAAAAAACATGTAAACCACACTGTGTCAGAGCACTTTAGAATTAAGCATAATGCAAACGAATGTCATATTAAACAGTTTTGTGGCATCCAAATAGTTCTACCCAAAGTTCGCTCAAATGACCTTGCAAAGCGCCTCTCCAGAACGGAGATGCGTTGGATACATCGCCTTGGGACACAAGTCCCAAAAGGTTTAAATACTGAGTTCGAGTTGAAGCCCTTTCTTTCTTAATATTGCACTTTACCCCCTTTTCCTCTATGTTGGTGGTGGTAATATTGTGGATCAGCGCATATTTTAATTGTTTTTTATTTCTTCTACAGATTTTATTGAAGACACCGTATTTTAACCACATTTCTCCTGCTGTAAATGATATCCGACTTCCGTCTGAATAAACCCGTTATTTTTGGCATCTCTTTATCTTGGAACGCATATAGCGCCTTGTGAAATGAATGACACGCAGATACTTCCGGTATTTGCGTTGTTTCTGTGAAGGTTAATACCTTCCATTGAAGCCTCCTTTCACCCTATGTTGCTGGGAACCTTGTTCCCAAGGAGCTGGCAACGGGGGATGTGAATACAGGAGGTTCCGTCTGTTCGCGTCATTAGCGGTGACGCACTTCCGTTCATCTGGAACGCATATCCGGTATATGGAACGCACCGCCATATTGTTTTCACCCGGAAGTCGGAAATCACACGCCGATTAGCGGCGATTGTGTACAGCTGTATATAGGTATATATACTTGGACTTGGACATTATTTCAGTACGCTGCTGATGAAGGACATTGTTCCGAAACGCGTCTAGCGTGCTACTTCGTTTTATTCTGGACTAAGTGGATCGTGAAGGGCTGTGCGTTGTGGACCCAAAGGACTGTGGCTGTCTGTTTCCGGAAGCAGGGAACCCAGGACCTGAGGACTTTTATCCATCTGTCTGCTGTTTTGCCCCAAAAGGATCACTTGTCTTGTGCTTTTACCAAAGTCACTTTATTGTAAGTGCAATTATTGTATTAAATATCTTTTATCCAATTGATCTGCACTATCTTTTGTTGTATTGTGTCTCCCCTGTTTCATTATTAGGGGAGAACCAGATCACGTTACTACTTGGTACTATACCCTGTGAAACCAGTTAATCCAGTACCTATATGAGCATAAGTATTGTTCATTTTTTACATATTGTCACCTTGTGCGCTGTTGTTTCAAATTCACAATCTTTCTTTCTACATTGTCCTATTGTCAGTAGTTACGGGTGTTATTCTACTGTGTGAATTTGTTTATAGCTGCACGAGGTACTTTATTGCGCACCGTTTGGTTGATACTCTTTTGTATTCACCATCACCACACCAAACATACTGTAAGGAGGATATAAGCACAATTTAATTTAATAATGAGTTTTTCAATAAAAACACTTATCCTAGGGGTGCCAAGAAGAAATTATTTATATTTTATGGGGTAGTGCCCCAAGTTTGTAAACTACTAGTTTAGAAGACAACTATTGAAACATTTTACAAACTAAGTTGTAGCTCAAAATATAAAATCAGATTTTGGTAACTACCAGTAAATCTGTTTCTCTGAATCGACAGGGGCCCCGGAGCATCACTAAAATTCTAGACTGGCTCCTCTGCTCTAATGCCAGCCTCCAGTTAGGAAATTGAGAAATAAGGAGATGGAGAACACCAAACAAACTTTAACAGAACAATAAAAGGCAGGTGACAACAGCAGGGAGAGTATTTTCTCCATCATTAGTGTTACCGCTAAGCTTCTTTTAAAGAATGCCACAGCCTGCCCGTTTTTTAAACTTCTAAATGCCCATCAGCTGCACCCCTACATGCTGACATGCTGCTGTGAACTGTATCAGCGGGGGTCATCTCTTTCAGCATCCCCCACCGCTGAACTCTTCTGCTGAGACCCACCTGCCAGGTCATTTATCCACCTCTGTCGGGCTGAGGCAGAACATGCAACCACAGCCCTATTCATAACTCGGTGCTGTAGGAAGAACAAAAAGGAGGTTGAATCCAGATAACACCCTGAAGAAAAGTTTGTATTTTCGTTGGAGACGAATGGCTGATCTTACAGATGTTCTGCAACATTGTGTTTAACAGGGGAACGTATTCTTTGGGTTGGGATGAGTGAGGATTTTTGAAAATTTACAATCCAACCGTGACTTGTGAGAGTTTGGTATGTCAAAAGAGCATGTTCTTGTAGAAAAAAAAAGCAGACTGCCTCGATGAGCAAGTCGTCCAAATAAAGGATGATAGTCACCCACATTCAGCCTGAGGATTGCAATCATGATGGACAGGACTTGTGAAAATTCAGGGTGCTGAAGACAACCAAAACGGAAGTGATCCTGACCCACGACGACACCATGAACTCTTCTGGTTCTAGGGATGCTATGATGGTATGCTGTGTAAAGATTAATTGTCCCTATAGATTGTAAGCTTGCACCAGGGCCATCTAACCTTCAAGTCTGTCTGTCGTTACCCAGTTTGTTTGATCACTGTCTACCATTGTAAAGCGCAACGGAATCTGCTGCGATATATAACAAACTGTAAATAAATAAATAAAATGGACTTCAAAGTTCAGGTTGGGCCCAACGAATCCATCCTGTTTTGGCACTACAAAAAGATTGGAGTTATTTAATAACCCCGTCTCCTTTCTAGAACGGTAACAGGGACAATTAACCAAGCATCTAGCAATGTTTGGATTGGTTGGAGCAAGGCAGATCTCTTCTCTTGGTAGCCCTGTTGTGAAAAACCGACAAGGAGGAGGGTGGTAAACTGAAGCTTGTATCCCACCAAAGTCAACTGACTGATCCAAGGGTCCACAGTTCAGCTGTCTCACTGCCCCTGAAAATCCAAAAGATGGGCACCCACCCTAGGCCTTCCTAGGAAGGCAGGGAGATAGTTATGCCACCAGCTTTGGATCCTGATGGGCAGGGGGCTGTGCAAGAGTTCATCCCTGGCTTCCTCTAATATGAGCAAGCAGTCCTCTTCCATAAAAGGACTACTGTGGCTGAAAGGATTGAAAAGACAGGCCTGTATATTGGCGATGCGCTGGAGGAGGGAACGAAGACTACAGAAAAGCAACTTGCCTGTATAATCTATTTAGCAAGATCCAGGCTGAACAAGATATCACCCATAAATGGCAAGGCTTTAACTGCTCTTTTAGACCACATCTGCTTGCCAAGATATCAGTCACAGGGCTCTGCATGCCGCAACAGCAGTAACCAAGATCCTTGGAGAAATTAGTGTGAGGTCTTAACTGCATCACCTAAAAACAAAGACTTCTTAATATGTGCCTCTAACAGATGGAGATCCTGTCTCGGTGCTCAAGTATCCAAAACATCAATAAGCTGCTCTGCCTTTTGTCCAAACTATGGCCCTCCAGCTGTTGCGAAACTACACATCCCAGCATGAATTGCAATAGTTTTTTTTTTTAACTGATATATTTTATTCAATTTAACATTTAATATACAGTTTACAATGTTCAAGCGTATCAATAGAAACATATACATAGTTCGAAATATTCAGCTTTACAGTTTTATAGTTTGCATAGAACATTGTGACATTTTTCAGAACATTGGAATTTCTATTTTTAACTCAAAATTAGTTACAAATCTTAAAATTATGAAATGACATTAAAACAAGACAAACAAAAAAAAAAAAAAAGTAATAATTGCCCGGAAGATTTTATATATATATTTATATACATATCATATAAAGAAGAAAAACAGAACAAAACACAGTTAAGTGTTTCGGTACTTGTTTCCTAGCACGGCCACAACGATTTAGATCGTTGTGGTCGTAAGATAAAAAATCGGATCGATCGCATCGCATGCGATTTGGTCGCATACGATGCGACCGATCCGACCGACCGATTTTTCACCCGATTTTTTTTTTTTTTCACCAGATTTGTTTCAATTGCCCCCCCAAATGTTACTAAGTGGGCTAGACCCCACGATAGACGTCAACCCGAAGCGTGGCGAGCGCAGCGAGCCCGCGAGGGGCGGCGGTGCGCGTCCTCCGACCTTTTCATTCCCCTACTATCCACTAGGGCGTGGAGTGAGAATAGAATAGTGTGGCGAGCGCAGCGAGCCACCGAGCCCGAAGCGTGGCGAGCGCAGCGAGCCCCGCGAGGGGACGCGTCTAACTTCACAGGTATACGCGTCCCCTCGCGGGGCTCGCTGCGCTCGCCACGCTTCGGGCTCGGTGGCTCGCTGCGCTCGCCACACTATTCTATTCTCACTCCACGCCCTAGTGGATAGTAGGGGAATGAAAAGGTCGGAGGACGCGCACCGCCGCCCCTCGCGGGCTCGCTGCGCTCGCCACGCTTCGGGTTGACGTCTATCGTGGGGTCATGGCGGGCACATAAAAAATGTGAAATGGGTCATATTGGGCCATTTCACCTTTTTTATCATTTTACCCTATGTGAGATGGACTTAATCAAGTCCATCTCATCTTGTGCCATTATAATGGCACAAGACCGACGCGATCCTCCCGATTTCAATGTTAAAAGATTTTTTAACATTGAAGTCTATGGAAAAATCGGGTCAATCGGTCGGTCGCATCGCGGCCGATTTTAATTGGTCGCGACCGACCGATTGACCCGATTTCTGTCATTCAAAGTGAAAAAATTGTAAAAAATCGGCCACATCGTGAGGATCGTGTCCCTTAATTAAGAGCCACGATCACTCACGATTGTGGCCGTTCTAGGAAACAAGTACCAGTGTTTCCCTTAACCCATCTATCCTTATTTACAGAGGACAATAGTTTTAGCTTTCCCTAATAGCAAAACTATGGCAAGGCATGATGGGACTTGTAGTTTCACAACAGCTTGAGGGCCATATTTTGGACATGCCTGATCTAAGCAGAAACAATGGAGGGACATGTAGCTGAGCTCCAGCTGCCATATAAATGTCTTTAAGGGTCATTTCCAGTTTTCTGTCAGACGGATCTTTGAGTGAAGATGCCCTAGGAACAGGTGAGGTCACCTTTTTATATCATCAGAGGCATCGACTCATCAGATAGAGGAGCTGCCGGTAAAGGCCTCTTGTCTAACAGTCGGAGTCCCGGGGACTGTATGTATGGAGACCACTAAACTTTCCATTGGTCTAGTGCGTTTGAATGCCCATGCCTGGACAGACATTTCTATAGTGTTTATACCTGTGCGATTACAATAATTCAATGTATTTCCTACTTTCATCAACATATGCATGATGTTAACACATTATAAACCTATTCCAATATTACTTGAAACTATTCAGGGATGGAGAAAAAAAAAATTCTAAAATTAAAGAATTAACAGTATAATAATTTATGAGCTATGGTAACACTTTTTGCTAAAACATTGCTATATTTACTCAAAAAATCTGAACACTTTAGTTGAACAGCTGCTGTTTATATTTGACTTATTGTCACATAATAATTTGCTTTTTTTTCCCATTAATAACATCTTGTTACTTGAAGAGACTAGACGACTGATCTCTCAAGAGACAGCATACGTATTTGGAAAGTAGATTAAAACGGATACCTCTTTTGCAATATGTAAAATGAATGAAGTTATTCAGATCTATGCTCCCCGCTGATTTGTGGATATCAGGGTCTACTAGGCGACTCTGCACAAAGATATTCACAGCAGTGCTAAATCAATCAAGGCAGCAAAAACTAAGAAACTAGGTTACTATACAGGTATGCTCCATCTTGTAAAATGATAAACATTCTGATTGGCTACTACTAAAGTTAGACTTTAATTACTAGAGAAGTTCAACAACAAGATGTAGTTACATCATTTAAAAAAATGTCCTGTCCTTTTTTGACAGAACTTTTAATTTCAAACACAGCAAGAGGCTAGATAATGAGAGCACAACACTGCTGGTAGTCTATGAGGTTTATTACAAATCAAACTTTCTCAGATCACACAGAGATATCTTGAAGTTAAAACTATTGAGTATCCGATGGTTGTATACTGCATATCAGTAAAAGGCAACATGCTGCTTATACGCCCACCATATTTTAAGAGTTCCATATAAATAATTCCAATATACAAGAGTGTGTTCAAGTAATCTGCTGGGTTTGCTTCTTCCAGCTAGGAAAAATATAATCTATTCAAGAAAAAACTCCTCTATAACGAACTTTAACCCCTTGGGTGGTATGCCCGGAAATTTTCCGGGCTCAGCTGCGCTGCCGCAGCAGGGTGTCCCGGAATATTTCCGGGCATACCACAAATATGAAATAGGTACGCGCCAGTGGTGTCCATGTGTGCACCACTGCCACACCATCTCTTGAGCTCCCGTCACATCCCCGAGCCCCCCCCCCCCCAATCACCTGTGCTCCGGCGATCGTACTAACCCCTGCCGCTCCCCCAGCCGCCTGTCATTTTGCAGCAGTGATGTAGGTGGCAGGCTTGGGAGCACTCAGGCGCCCGAGTAATCCCCAGCCATAGCAAAAGTCCCCTAGCCTGCTGCCTGTGTGATGATTGACAGGCGGCTGGGGAGCTCCGGCGTACTAACGCCGGAGTGAAGGTTAGGGGGTGGTGGCTCCTAATGATCTGTGGTGGGTTTTGCTTGGCCAGGAGAAACCTGCCCTGGTAGGTTTGTCCTGCCCCAGCAAAACCCACCACTCAAGGTGTTAAAGACTAAAATAAATATACATACTGTAGATCTCCGAATATAGCTACTGTATCTACCACAATCGCTGGAGAGGCAATGGCTAGCATCAGCCAGATTTACACACTATTTTGTAGTGTGTTTTGACTAACATTTATTAGAATACAAAGATAATAGAAAAACATTTTCAAGTTTTTATTTTTTTATTGAAGTCACTGCAGTCAATAACAAAGGATGCAAAACTTACAAATGCATAGGCCTAAATTAAAGTTTGTTGTATAAAGACCTACAAGCTAACATGCATGTAAACGAGACATACAGAGAAAAATGTAAAAATATAGGAAGAAGAAAAAAGGGAAACCACCAGAGAAGATATTCAAATCCTAACTTTTCGCAAGTTAACACAATCAACTACTGTGACCTAAGTATAAAGGAGAATCTTTAAAAGAGGGGCCAAGGCAACCAGACAACACTAAACTCCTTTTTAGTAGAAGGTCCAGATGATAGATAGATAGATAGATAGATAGATAGATAGATAGATAGATAGATAGATAGATAGATAGATAGATAGATAGATAGGAGTCTGGTGAACAATTCAATGTGTATCACAGATCCCTGAAAGCAGAAGTTTGATCACACTCACTACCTGACACTCTGCACTCACATCATCTCTGCAAAGCTAAGGTATCAGGGGACATCACCTGTCCAATCTGACAGCAGAAGTGTTTTTCTCTCCAATTAGCAGTTAACCTGGCACTCTCATTTGACACTAATCTGCTGAATTGACCACTATACCCTACTGGAGGCAGGACTAAGATAAACCAGTGAGGGGCCAGGCCAGTAATCAGAGAGGAGACTCCTGGTGAATAGCTGGTATGGTATAGCAGTGTAAGTAACCGGACAGCAGATGCTTAGGAACCACCTACTGCAGAAGATGCTATAAAAGAAAAGCTTACAAAAAAAATGCCCAAATGATACATTAAAACACAAAAAGGAGGCTAGATGTACATCGACATATCTCTAAATGTTGGTACTGCTGCTTCCAGCTTTACCTCAGTAAAGAGGGAAACCTACCAGCACCTAAGTTATCAAGGAGTTGGATGCACCTGTTAAAATTTAAAAAAAATAGCAGCCTTAAAAAGACAGGTCAACAAACCCTGCTGGGTATGAGGCTCCAAAGCGAATGGATTCTCACTGCACCTATGCCAACACAGGTACATACATGGAAAAGGCTTCAATTGCACAGCAGTATCGGAATTAAACCATGCTGACTGGCTAAGGTTTGCCTTCTCTGATGAGTCACTTTTTCTCCTTCAACGGGTAGACTTTGGCATGTCAGGCAAGAAACATCACAGAACATCCTGCAACCATTGCCGTTAAAACACAAGCTGTGTGATGCACTGCAGTCAGCATGGCTCCTAGCCAATATTTATTGAGGAAAGAGAGAATGTCACTAAAGTGGTGCTCCTAGCCAGTCTAGCTGCTGCATTTGCTGCCCTGGAATCAAAAACCTGGGTGCCTTTGTAGGCAGTAGATAGTGGTAGAGATGTGACCCACTCTGGGTGAAGCATCACACGGCACTCCAAGGATTTTCAAGTGAATTCAAAATGGTATTTATTGCAATAAATACCATTTTGAATTCACTTGAAAATCCTTGGAGTGCCGTGTGATGCTTCACCCCGAGTGGGTCACATCTCTACCACTATATATATATACATATATATATATGTGTGGTTTTATCACTGTTGTATATCCCTGAGGACAGGCCACGTGCCCGAAACATGTCGGATGATTGATTAAATTTTTCACTTTTGCAACAAATCCGGGAGTGCCGCCTGATTCCTACCCCTACATTAGGACTTTGCATCCACGCTGGATGGCACCGGGTCAGTAATCGATTGCATCATCCCCTACTGGAGTGCCGGCTCACCCCACCACTATATTATATATATATATATATATATATATATATATATATATATATATATAAAACTTCACTAATTGTGTGTCAGCAGCATTACCCCTTTTCCCGTGGGCCAGACGTACTCCAGCCATTCAGTCCTGTATACAGTGTGGTAACGCAAATGATTTGTTTATATTTGCCTGAATAATGCAGTAAATTAAGGGTGCTGGCCAATAGGACACCCGGAGCAAGCGAGCGGCCAGCAGTGTCGGACGTAACTCGTCCATCATTTGCTGTAGCTACAGCTTTGCCCGGAGCCGTGTGACGTCGGGTGGGAGGTAACACCGTCCACTCCGACAGTTGCTATGGCAATCCTGAGACGCCGTAAGACCCAGGTAATGCGGAAACGCACTACAGGATATGACGTGTGCTTGTCACGCCGCGACTTCCGGGTGTGGAGACAGACAGCCGGGAATCGGGAGCTGGGAATAGCAGGTGATTCACAGGTGAGGCATGGTGTAGTTTAATTTTGGCGGGCATCCCATCCCCTACATATACACAGGTTAGCTTAGTATGCTGTATGCCCTTGAGGAAGGAGGTAGCACTCCGAAACAGCTGTCGGGCAGACCTAGCTCATGGGTAGGGATATGCTGCTTGGATTTCCATTTACAGCTCCCTCTGAAAATTCTGATGAGTATCCATGAATAACTATTGAATATGCTAAACCTGTGATCGAATTGATGTCTTTTTCTCACTAAAGAAAAACTTTTTTGATATTTACTAAACGGTGGTGTGCTGGTTCGTTTGTCCTTGCTTGGATAAAGATTGTGGCTATATGAAAATGTATGCTCTAGCACCTGCATCATTTAACACTTAAGTGTGCGGTTTCTCTACTCTATGATAGATATATATATATATATATATTAGAAGATGGGTGAAGCGGCACTCCGCTGACTTTGCACAAATAACTTGAAAAGACACTGTGCCCCCCATTTAAATGCCTGGTAGGTCCCCGGGGTATATAGATGCTGGGATACGGCGGCACTCGTACGAAGGAGGAGACCAGACAACCAAGGTCACTATCCAGTTGTCTGGTCTCCTTCTTCGTACGTGTGCCGCCGTCACCCAGTGTATGTGTATATATATATATATATATATATATATATATATATATATATATATATATATATATATATATATATATATATATATATATATATATATATATATATATATATATATATATACACACACACACACACACACACACATATATATATATATATACACATATATACACACACACGTGTTGCCTTTAAACAAATTGTTGTATAGAATCAGCCCAGCTACTGCAATACATCGGATATTACATTTGACCCAACTTGTTCAAGCATGAAGTTCAAACAGCCACAGTAATCATTGCTGTGAATAAAGGTTACTGAAAGAATTTGCTTGGAGACTTTCATTGATTAACTTAGATTTGTATTTCTTTTTTGGTATTTACAACACACACACTACATTGTAATTAGTTATCTGTATTTTACATATTAATGTTTAGTCTGTTTCCCAAGTGTACACATCAGAAACACAAGTACAAAAGTGGGATTAGAAAGCAAATGTATTGCTTATTATATTTCCTTAATGAGGTTTATAAATCTTAACTGAACACTTAGAAATTACCTTTACAACTATGCAATAGTTCCCAAATAGGCATACGGTAATAGCATGAATAATTACCTTCGATATATTCAGTCACCTCTGCAACACCTTACCTTTACTGATCTGATCAGGAGAATACAAGAATAAGATACCATACCAGTTGGATCATAATTGCAAGTATTCTAAAGTTTATTTGCACGGACACATATATTTGTACAAAGTAATAGAAGCATGCCCCTCCCTTCAGGGGTATGGTCTTACAGGAAATTCATACAAATTCATATATGACCCTCCCCAATGGGTAGGGATTTCAAGCCAAATATTGGTTCAGACATGATCTGCGTAGCAAGCGTGCACTTCCATTTTGTAACAAAGGAGTGGACTTCCAGCAAGCGTGGTTACCCTAGACCTCCCATATTCCTGCCCACTAATGCGGTTTGTCTGGAAAGTACCTTTTTTCCTTACATGGTTCGAAATCTGGTTGTAGCTGACTCTGTGGTTCTTCTCAGACAGTTGACCTGTGTCTGGACATACAGTACTTCCTCAAACCTGGGTGTAACGCCTTATGTTTTAGCAAACACTGCAGAAGCCAAATCAGAACTACAAATCACATTGTTTAACTTTATTGTAAAACTTATTAGCCTATATGTGCTTTGTACGATCCTCTAGGACAAGATAATTCTTATCTATTACCCATATGACTATGCAGACCCCAGGGGGGTCTCTATCATTCCCTCATTTTGTAAATGATATAAACATCACAATCAATTTAATATTCGTTTACAAACAACAATATATACATATATGGATATGAATATGCAAAAAACAATTGGCAAGGAAGCTCATGAGAAAGCTCACACTGGTCGGACATCTTACAATACAGACTACCTATAATATGCAAAGATTCAGTCTAATCAGATGGTTCTAGTGGATATATCCCTTAAACAATCTGCACTTGTTGCGTCTTGCTCAGGGGGCTAATGACCGTTCTCTCATATACATCGGAACAGACTGATTTTCTGCTTTCTGTATCCTCGCAGATGTGAGTTTCTTGAACTTGACTGTAATTGCAGCAGACCAACATCGCTTCTGACAAACAGAAAAAGTACACATTAATATTCTGAACACAATTAAGCAGATATGCCTAATCCTAAAATATTTAAAGCAAACACAGCTATACCTACTATATGTCCTATAATTCCTGAAATTCATGTTGCTGGATTTATCTAAATTAACCATCCTGAATTCCCTTTTTTATGGTCTTTGGTAATTTGTTTCTTCAAATCCTTGATTCTAGCTGTGTGTTCCTCTATAGCAGGGGTCCTCAAACTATTTTGCTCTGGGATCCCATCAGGAAATAAAAATAATGACTGGAACCCAGCAAGTTACTGCAGAAGGTCATCACATCACATGTGTAATCAGCAGACAGCACATGGCAGCATTTGTGGAGGCACAGAGTGATGGGAGGAGTCTAGAATAACAGACAATCCAACAGATGTTTCAGACTCCTTGAATCGCTGACTGAGATTAGAAAAGTAATCAGCCTGATGGGCAGTAATATGGAGTTGTGATCCCATGCTGAGAAGGTCGGGACCCACTTTTTGAGAACCTCTGCTCTATAGCATCTTCAATTTACATCAGACTGGTAATTACAACATGCTCTTGGTACAGCCAAACACATATCTGTCTTTAGCTGTACGGTACCATCTAAATATTTACAAATAAATTTGATCTGTGGCACGGACATAAAAATATGCCTTTTTGTCAATCTGCTAATCAGAATGTCTACCTAGTCTATTAGCTATGGAGGAGTTACAAAGATACCCAGTGATGCTAATATTTATCAACTCTATAATGGTCAAAGGGACTCCTAACCAACGCTTGGATCCCATGCCTTGAAAGAGATAGCTAGTCTATCGAAACCGATCGGCCAGAAGGGGACCAGCGCAGTGTATTCCATCCAGAGGGAAGGAGAACTTACCAGGGCCTGTTTTGTTTAACCACCCATGCTGTTTTTGTCTGCAATTCTTTGTGGACCATCCTAATTGTATTTTCTTTTGCATAATAATAATGCACTTGGAAAGTGAATTTGGACCTCCTACTGAGGATCCGGAGTGCCTATAGTGATTTCACGGTCCCTCCCTATGCGCTATTTGTCTGCTTTATGTAGACAACTTTAACGGTACGGGTTCTGACAACATTCCTTTTAATTGATAATAATTATCGTTTAAACAGTATATCACGATTGTTTTGTATCATTTTTTTCTTTTTTGGTACCCCATGTGGGAGGACCGTTTGGACCCAAAAGACCATTTGATTTAGAGTTTCAGCACTCAGAAACATACCAAGGTCTTTCTGTGGTAATGCATGGATCTTGAATTAAAAGGGGAAAGTGAACAGACCCAGCTATCTCTTAATTTTAATTTTTGCTACTTGGTAATGGGCCTGTACTATTTGAGTCAGCCCATGTCTGAGGCTCCTCTGCTTTATCATAAATGTAATTAGGTATCTTCATTATCACTACCATAAACCATATTACTGTCACTACCGTGGCTGCTAGGCACAAAATACAGCCCCAGACCCTTATCAGGTTTGGGCATTAATAACATTTTAGCAAACTGCATCGTTGAACTTAACTTTTGGCTTTTGAGCTTTGCAGATGTTGGAGTAGTCAGTTTGGACTTGTAGTTCAGACATATACTGCAGTTCTGTGCTCTTTGGTACTGTAAATGCTTCTTTCTTTCTGTGGACTTGTCATTGCAGCTTCCTTTGCTTCAGCATCTGCTAGATTGCTTTCTTTGGTTTGGTTCCTTATGTGTGCTTGTATCTTTATGATGGTTACTTTGTATGGCTTCATCAATGCATGGAAAAGTTTTGTTATGAGGTTAGTGTGCTGTATCTGTTTGCTTGTAACGGTTTTAAAGTCTCTGCGGTACTTGTTTCCTAGCACGGCCACATATCTTGGCCATCGGGGGTAATTTGAGTGGCCTGCGACGCGACCGACGCGATGCCCCCGATTTTTCCATTGAAATGCATTGAAAAATCGGGTCGGTCGCGTCGTGTGCAGCTAAAAATGCTTAAATGGTCCAGACGAGATGCCCCCGATTTCCCCATAGGGAACAATGTTAAATGCCTCACTTTACCCGCGATGACCACAATTTCCCATAGGAAACAATGTTAAATGGATCAATTTACCCAAATCAGCATAGGAACAATAGTAAATGGGCCAAAAAGACCCCTGAACATTGAAATGTCCCCCCAAAAGTAGTTGACGCCACCCCGCCATCAACGTGAACCCGAAGCGTGGCGAGCGCAGCGAGCCCGCGAGGGGCGGCGGTACGCGTCCTCCGACCTTTTCATGCCCTACTATCCACTAGGGCGTGGAGTGAGAATAGAATAGTGTGGCGAGCGCAGCGAGCCACCGAGCCCGAAGCGTGGCGAGCGCAGCGAGCCCCGCGAGGGGACGCGGATACCTTCACAGGTAAACGCGTCCCTTCGCGGGCTTCCCAGGTGTCCGCGTCGCCATGGACACCTGGGAAGCCCGCAAGGGGCCGCGTATAACTGTGAAGGTATCCGCGTGCGCTCGCCACACTATTCTATTCTCACTCCACGCCCTAGTGGATAGTAGGGCATGAAAAGGTCGGAGGACGCGTACCGCCGCCCCTCGCGGGCTCGCTGCGCTTGCCACGCTTCGGGTTCACGTTGATGGCGGGGTGGCGTCAATAACTTTTGGGGGGACATTTCAATGTTCAGGGGTGGTTTGGGGCCATTTACCATTGTTCCCTATGATAATTTGGCTAAATTGAGCCATTTCACATTGTTTCCTATGGGAAATCGTGGTCATCGCGGGTAAATTGAGGCATTTAACATTGTTCTCTATGGGGAAATCGCGGGCATCGCGTCTGGCCATCGCACCCGATTTTTTTAGCGGCCGCGATGCCCCCGATTTTACTCCCGATGAGCGCGATTCTGATCGGTGTGGCCGTGCTAGGAAACAAGTACCGTCTCTGCTTGTCTAGATCAACCCATAGTCCATTGTCACTCCCCAGCTGTATCTGGAATCTGTATAAAGGTTTGCTGTTGTGTTCTTCGCATGTTCCAGTGCTTTAGTGAGGGCCACAAGTTCTGCTGCTTGTGCTGACAGTTGTACTGGTAAGGCTCTAGAAATCACCACCTCACTCTCTGTGGTGACATCATAGCCAGTGTAGGGTGTGCCATCTTCATAATATCTAGACCCATCAACATACAGTTTATAATGTGCATTGGGTATGGGGGGTGTCCTGGATGTATGGGAATGTCTGAGTCTCTTGTTCCATCAAAGCAAGGCAATCATGGGAAAAATTTATTACATGAATATTCGCTTCTCACCTCCACCTTCTTCCGAATCTACTTCCATTTTCTGGGCTGCTGTAGATAAAGGTGTGCTTGTAGAAGGTGCTTGTTCCAATATTCTCCCCCATTTTGAACATTTGATGTTCACACTAGAATTGTTAGTGGGTTAAGATGCATCTCTTTATTGTCGCATTGGTTGCACTCAATAGGGAAACCTCATACTTGGTGAGTCTGGCTGCTGATAGGTGCTTAGTTCTGGCTTATTGCAGAATTTCAGTTACCACATGTGGTACTTGTATAGTCAGTTCATGATTGAGAACAATGTCTTTTAATACAGCTGCAGGTACTTCTTGGATAATATTTTCAGGCTTGCTGGAGTAATAAGCAAGAGGTCTTTGTTTTGTCCCATGTAGCTGTGTAAGGACTCCCAGTGCATGTTCCCTTTCCTCATGACAGTAGAGGGAAAAGGATTTTGAATAGTCTGGAAAGCCTAGAGCCGGTGAAGAAGCTATGGCTGACTTTAGTTGCTGAACCGCTTGAGACATTTCTTCCTCTGATGGGCATGGACCTTCTTTCTTTGTAGCATCGTACAAGGTTTGCATATAAACGGATGCATGGAGATACAGTCCCTGCAGTAGCCAACCAGGCCTAGGAATGACCTGATTTGTTTAAAAGTCTTTGGTACCTTGGCTTGCAGTATGAGCTTATTCCTCTCTTCTGTCAGGTTTCTGATGCCTTGAGAAATGCAGTGGCCCAGGAATATGACTTTGTGTTTTGCAGAGCTGTAATTTGTCTTTCGATGCCTTGCAGTCTTGCTCTTCCAGGAACTTGAGTAGGGACACTGTTTCCTTATGGCAATTTGGCTTGAGTTGTTGTGGTTAACAAGAGGTCATCATACTGGATAAGCTGGGTGTCTTCTGTGTAGAGGGGTCTCCAAGCCTGGAGAACCAGTGACATGGCCTCAGTGTAGTCACTTCAGTTAATCATGTACAACATTATTGTTTGCTAACAGTTCTTGTGAGTCTTTGGTGATAAGCACAGAGCAGAATGCATTGGCCTATAATTCATCGTAAACCAGGCCCCTGATGGTGGGATCTGATCCAACAAGGTGTGTCGATTTTAGGCACAATGGGACAGTTTATTAGCAGTCTTTCAAGGACTTCTCTTGTACCAGTCTGTATTGAACTTCACTAGAACCGGTGACATCATACTTCTGGACAGGACAGGTGTATTCTATGGAGATCTGCACTGCACAAGGACACCAGACCACAGGTAGGCTTGGACTTGTTTGCTGATGGCTGCTGTTTGTTCTGTGGTGAGTGGACATTGCCGTTGCACGTTGACATCCAATATTCATTTTTTATTTATTTCTTTCCAAAAATCGGGCAGCATGGTATCAGCAAAGTCTGCAGGGGAAAAAAACTAAGAAAAAAAAAAAGCACAAAACCAGCAACTTCTATTTTTGGCATACAGTTTTTAATTATATTTGACTTATTTCATGCCTGTCTTTGATGCTTGCATATATTGCAGAATATTAGCTCCTAATAGGTTAACAAGACATGTTGATGACGTGAGGAACTCAACTTGTACGGGCGTTCATTTATCATTGATAGGTAAAGGGGTTGGCTTACTCTTCCGGAGTAGGAGTGTCTATCCGCCCAACCAAGTGCCTAGTAATGTAATGTACTTCCTGATTTAGCTTATTTGGTACTTTCTGCTTAGAGACTGCAGCTACAGCACTGTGTGAAGAGTAAGGGAGATCATACCTTGTGGAGATGCCACACCTGCTCCGTCAAAATGGAGTGCTGCGTCCTCATACCTTCCCACAAGGTTAGTCAACTGTCATGCCTCAGCAGCAGAAAGCTTGCAAGACGTTCCCCTCCCTGAACATCCATCTGTGCCAAAACATCACCTCTTGGTTTCTCTAATGCCCAAAATACTAGATCTCAAAGATGAACAATATTTACAAGAAATATACACATATTTCGTCTTTATTTTATATATATATATTTTCCCTTCCCAACTTCCTCAGTTGCAGGGGTGCCTTGGGTTGGTGGACCAGGATCAAGTTATGTGCAATGTAACAGGCAAAAGCAGTGCTGGTGGCTGCTAATTATAATATACATGGACAAACAGGAGCAAATCCTGTCCCTCACCAGATAACTGACATATAAAAAACAATGCACTTACTTTTATATTTTTTCCTGAATTTCTCAATAAGAAACATTTGACCTAGGGGTGCCTTGAAAACATTTTGATGCTCTAGGATACTAGTGTCTAGAACAAGTCAAGGTGTGGTTCTAGCATTATCTTAATACTCCATGTCTTATGAGAATTAAACCCCTATCAACCATTAATAAATTGGTGGAAGTACATGTGTAAACAAATAAAAATGCATCCTCACCATCTACAGATATTGTATGAACAAAGAACGTGCCCGCATATGCCAAAATGGGGTGTGGCCTTGCTGCAAGGGACATGCTTTGCAGAAAGACTACAGTATACACCAGTTCTGTAACCTGCACGCACGCACATACATACATACATACATACACACACATATATAATTCATGTCCCTTACATTGGCCTGATTGCTAATAGGCAAATTTGCAGAGCTCTGTGATCAGATAGTGGCCGCTCAGACAGAGCATAAATTGGTCATAAGACATGTTCTGATCTTCATCTAATAGTCACAATAGACAAACACAGTCTGCTTAAACTAGTACCACACAAACAATTACAGTATATGTTCTCATGTTTTTATTGAACACATCATATAAACATTCACAGTGCAAAGTGGACAAAGTACATGAACCTCTAGGCCAGGCATTCCCAACCACGGTCCTTAAGGTACACTAACACGGAAGGTTTTAGTGATATCCAGGCTTCAGCCTGGAAGGCTAATAACTTTTCCAACAACTAATTGGAAACAGGAGTCAGTCAACCTGGAGTCCAATCAATGAGACGAGATTGGAGTTTTTTGGGTTAAAGCTGCCGTATTAAAAAAAAAAAAAAAAAAAAAAAAAAAAAAGACACCGGTTTTGATTTTGCTATTCTCAAGAATCACTGCCTGACGTGAACCATGCCTCGCACAAAAGAGCTCACAGAATGGATGACTTGCATAAAACTGGAAAGGGTTACAAAAGTATCTCTAAAAGCCTTGATGTTCAGTCCATGGTAATACAAACCATATATAGATTAAAGAGAAAGTTCAGCAATGTTGCTACTCTCCCTAGGAGTGGCCATTCTGTAAAGAGGAGTCCAAGAGCACAGCGCAGAATGCTCAATGAGGTGAAGAAGAATCCTAGAGTGTCAGACTAACATCACTGTTGACGAATCTATGAAACAAACCACTAAACGAGAATTGGGTTCATGGGAGGACACCACTGCTGTACAGACACGAAAAAAAAGTTGCTGTACATTTGAAGTTTGCAAAAAAGAGGACCTGGATGTTCCACAGCACTACTTGCAAAATATTCTGTGGACAGATGAAACCAAAGTTGAGTTGTTTGGAAGGAACAAGAGCACAGCACATAATCATCAAAACCTCATCACAACTGTAAAGTATGGTGGAGGGGCATCATGGTTTGGGGCTGCTTTGCTGCCTCAGGGCCTGGAAAGATTGATAGCAGAGATGTTTTACAGGAGAACTTAATGCCATCTCTCCACCAATTAAAGCAAAGCAGAAGATGGGTGATGCAACAGGACAACAACCCAAAGCACAGAAGTAGGACAGAATGGCTTCAACAGCAGAAAATACGTGTTCTGGAGTGGCCCAATCAGAGTCCTGACCACAACCCGATTTAGATGCTGTAGCATGACCCCTCAAGAGAGCGATTCACACCAGACAGAGGAATGGTCCAAAATTCCTCATGACCGTTGTGCAGGTCTGATCTGAAACTATAGCAAACGTTTGGTTGAGGTAATGGCTGCCAAATGAGGGTCGACCAGTTATTAAATCCAAGGGTTCACATACTTTGTCCACCCAGCACTGTGAATGTTTACATGGTGTGTTCAATTAAAACAGGAGAAAATATAATGGTTTGTGTGGTATTATTTTTTTATTTTTTATTTTTTTTAACACAGTTGCAAGAAAAAGGAACACATTTTCGTAGGTATTATAGTGGGTACACAAGGTGTGATTTTGCTTGCGATTCTATCCTGATTGGGATCATCGAATGGTACACAAAATGCATTCGATTTGACTATATAGTACAGATTGGTACTATATAGTGATGACTGCCAAGACTATTTTTCTATTCAATTTACACTACACGGAAGCATGCATTGGGATCAAATCTGCATTGAATGTAGAAAAAACGTTTGATGCCCATTCAATTTTATATTTGATTTTGTTCTATATGCAAAATCAAAGAAAAATTGTGCATATCTCAACACATGTACCCTCTATTAGAGGTGTAATAAAATAGCATATACTATTCTATATAGTATAGTATACACTTGAAGCAAATGCTGATTATAGCCATCTCAGAAAAAGGTACCTCATACTTGCCTATCCTCACAGAATGTCCGTGAGGCTCCCAGCTCCCCAGAAAGGTGAGACAAGGCCACCTTAACTCATGGGCTTACTGCCCTAGGGTCCCACAATTCTAGGTGACTGAGCAGAGGTTTGTTGGTGCCTATGGAGTTTTTGGTGAGGCTAGTAGGCTAGTAGAGATTGCTGCCCAGCTGCTTTGGTTGTAAATTCCACAAAAATCAGAGCTGCCTGCAGCCAAACAATAAATGGCTGTAGGCATAGTAATTGCCAGATGGCTGATAGGTGGAGACACAGCAGGAAGTTTTTTTACTTGGTAGTGGCCCACAATGCGGCTAAGACAGCCCTGAGGTGGGGAAGCCTTTCTTCCCCCACTTAGAGCAAATGTGTACGGCCCGATGGGACGCGACAGAACTCATGCTACAAAGAAAAAGAAGCTACCTTTAAGCCTCTTTTCAGTACCCCAAAGAAAAAGAAAAATCTTATAAAACTTGGAGAAACTCATACAAGAGAGTTTAGCTTCTATATGTATTATCTTGAAAAGCGTATCATTCCCAGAAACAGTTTTCTGTAATGACCATTTCTGGGCTAATAAGCACCATAAGAAACTATACTACTTTGTGAAGTCATTTTACCTTCTCTAAACATCAACTTTTAAAACAGATCAGCTGGGAGGGTCAAGTTTTATTCTGTTTCTGTACCCAGAAAAATGACATCTACACATCATCTATCTGGCCTTAAAAGCTATGATAACACTTTTGCAGAGCTCGACATAAAAATACTTTGACACAATGCTATTACCTGAGGAACAGCTATAAATACATACTGCAGTGTTAAAAGTAAATTGACAACTCCTTTAAAAGTGGGATGCTAAAGAAACCATTTTCGATTCAATGCTTTTCAAAACATGTTGCCTGTTTTGAAATGTGACGTAATATCTGAAGTACTGTACATGCTACACAAGGTGCTGTGATGGAATTTAACAGCAAAGATGATCTGTTGAAATTTTGAAGATTAGAAATCACCTCAGCTCTCCCAGATCTGCACTATGGGGGGGGGGGGGGGGGGGTATTCAGTGTTGGTCTTTAGGTCTGTTTTGGTGGAATGATTTAATTATGGCTGTTGAGCAGGCTTTAAAAGTATCTGAAGCGGATAAGGCTCCGCAGCAGGGTGTGTTCAAAAGACAGCGAAGACGCAGTTACTTTCCCTTCTGATGAAGGTATGCAGGAATTACTGGAAGACTGGAAAACAAGGATCTTCTAGGTTTGCGGCTTTTCCCCAGTCCTTTCGTCCCTCCTTTAGAGGGGGTGCATCCTCTAGAGGGCAGGCTGGTAGAGGAAGATTTGTTGCTGGGAAAAGGTAAAGCTCCCAAGTCCCAATTTGGTGCCTTTGAAAAAAAAAGCAGGCTGCCAAGGGTGAGAAGAAGCCCTCCGCATGACGGGCTGGAGGCTCCCCCAGTCTGGATTCAGAGTGGGGGGGTCGCCTTTTGCAGTACCGGGATGCTTGGGCCTTATCAGGCCAGGATTCCTGGGTTCTCAATGTGGTTTCCAGGGATACAGGATCAACCTGAAGGGGGTACCTCCAAGGAGGTTTCTCCCTACACCTTTACCCAGAGAGGAACGCTTAAGAAAGGCCCTTTTGGGGGGGCAAAGTCTCTCCTGGAGAAGGGCATGGTGGTCCCGGTACCGCGAGAGGAAAGGAAGAAGGGGTTTTACTCCATTCTTTTCTTGATACCCAAACCGGACAACTCGTTCAGACCAATCCTGAACTTGAAGTCTCTGAACCTACACTTGTGGATAGATCCCCTCAGGATGGAATCCTTGAAAACAGTACTCATGAACTTGGAGCCGGGAGAATCCCTAGCGTCCATGGACATTCAAGATGCCTATTTGCACATATCTATATGCAAAGAACATCAGTCTTTGCAGATGTAGATCGCCTATTGTGAATCGCAGCAATTTCGGGCTCTCCCCTTTGGACTGGGAACAGCCCTGAGGGAGTTCACAAAAATTATGGCGGTCTTGGTAGCTGCACTCAGGCTTCGGGGAATTGTGATCATCCTGTATCTAGATGACCTGTTGTTCAAAGCAGAGTCAGCGGCAATTTATTTTCTGCATGTCATGGGTGGATTTTAAATCTGCAAAAGTCTCAGCTGTGCCCTAGTCAAAGGCTTCAGTTCTTGGGAGTTCTTCTCGACACACATCTACATCGGGTGTTTCTTCCAGAAGCAAAGGCCAGACACATTTGCCAACTAGTCTGGACCATTTTACAGTCACCCAGTCCATCAGTATGGCATTGCTTGAAACTACTGGGCAAGATGGTGGCGACATTCGAGACCCTTCAGTACGCCAGATTCCACTCAAGACCGTTCCAGTTGAACATTCTTGTGAGTTGGTCAGGGAATCCCAAGACCATGAAAACAGAGAATGTTCTCTTAACCCCAGAAACGAGGAATTCCTTACTGTGGTGGATGGATATGGAATCCCTCCAGTTAGGGCGTTCCCTTCGATCATGGGAGTGGCTGGTGGTTACCACCGACGCCAGTCTCAGGGGCTGGGGAGCAGTGGCCTTGGAGTGGAGATCACAGGGCCTAGGGTCCAGGGAGGAATTCGGCATTACCGATCAATGTTCTGGAACTGTGGGCAGTCTGGAAAACACTGTTGCAGGCTAAAGTAGTGTTGAGGGGCTCTCCCATTCGGATGCAATTGGACAATGCCACGGCTGTGGCTTACCTGAACCATCAAGGGGGTACTCGCAGCAAGATGGTGATAAGGGGAGTTTACAGGATGTTCGAGTGGGCAGAGGCCAATGTTCTGGCCATATCTGCTTTGTTAATTCCAGGAGTTTGGAATGTAGAAGCAGATCTCCTGGAAGGATAATGGGCGTTACACCCAGAGGTGTTCCAGGAAATAGTGACTCGTTGGGGACTGCCGGAGCTGGACTTGACAATTGTGCCTGGACGCCATCAAGTATCCAGGTTCTTTGCCAGAACCAGGGATCCTTTGGCGTGGGTGGTGGATGCCATGACAGTGCCCTGGAATTTCGAGATAGCATAGGTCTTCCCTTCATTTCCCATGCTTGCCCGGGTCCTCAAGAGAGTGGGGACTCGAAAGAAGTTATTTGTACCATGGTTATTAAAGGGTTTGGAAAACCTATATTAGATGTGTGAGAGACAAAAAGTCCACATGTCTACGTTCAAAGTTTCAAGACTGTTGGGAGTTTTTGCAGGATGGATTCTCGTCTGGACTAAGCTTCAGTCACAAAGTGCAATTATCAGCTTTGTCTATTTTCTTTCAGAAAAAAGTGGCTTTGCTACCAGAGGTGCAGTATTTTCTCAAGGGGGTTACATGTTTGAAGCCTCCTTATAGACAACCTGTAGCTCCTTATGATTTATCTTTGGTGTTCTCTGTGCTTCAGAAACCTCCATTTGAACCATTAAGGTCGGCTGACCTGAAGTTTCTTACTTGGAAACTGACTTTGTTGGTTATCGCCTCTGCTAGGCGTGTTTCAGAGTTAGGAGCCTTGTCTAGCAGGTGTTTTCTCCTCCTGAGGAGGTCAGGAATAGAGACAGACTAAAGAATTTGGATGCGGTTCACGCATTGTGGACAGAGTGAAGGATTTTCGTAAAACTGACTTATTGTTGGTCTTGTATGATGTACACAAAATGGGCTGGCCAGCTTCTAAGCAAACCATTGCCTGTCGGTTGAGGTCGATGATTGCATTTGCCTATACTAAAATTGACAGACCAGTGCCCTCCAGAATCAATGCTCATACCACCAGGTTGGTTGCTACCTCTGGGGCTATGCGCCATGGGGCTACAGCAGATCAAGTATGCAGGGCTGCCACTTCGTCATCTGTTCACACATTCACAAAATTCTACAGGTTTCACGAGTTCGCGTCGGAGGACGCTTCATTTGGGCAAGCAGTGATGAGAACTGCAGGCCTGAGCATACCCTACCAAAGGACCGGCTTTTGAATGTCCCATGGTTGAGCTATGTCACCAGGATGAATGAAAAAGGGGATTTTTGTAAGAACTTACCGTTCGAATCCATTTCTCTGATTTCATCCTGGTGACAGTGATCCCTCCCGTTACGCTCAGTAAGTAATGCCATTTCATGTTTGTCATGTTATGATTGTTAAAATTACTTGATTGTGCATATTAATATGCTCAGGCGCTGTACTGAGTTAATGTATCCTAGTGTGCTCTGGAAGTTGTACTGAGGAAAGCTGGGCTGCAGAAGGGAGGAGCCTGCCTCTCGAAGCTTTAGCATAGGTGCCTGGCTCCTACGAACCCACCTACATCCCATGGTTGAGCTGTGTCACCAGGATGAAATCAGAGAAAGGGATTCGAATGTAAGTTCTTACAAAAAAAATCCCCTTTTCTGGGTAAAAACTTGTTACTAAAGTCTCATAAAAATTATACATTTGACTAAGACACATTTAGACAATTTACACACATTATGGTTTATAGCCCTTTGAGATTAGAAATACCAGGTTTTTGTACACTGGTGCAACCCAGATGAGACACCACCGAGAGCTCTTTTAGACAGATGGGTATTCCCTGGATGGTGACGTCACTGCACACAGATGTATTCATATGCTGTAAATGGGTCCCGGGACACATTTACCTGGGATACACTGCACTGCGAACTGGGTAGATCCCGGGTTCAACCTTGTATTTTATTTCTTTTATTTGAAAGACCCTTTCAGGTGAATCAAAACCAAGGTTGATGCACTTTCAGATACAATAACCTGGGATTTTGCTGCTTTTCTGAAAGTAGTATTAATGTAGCTAACCAAAGCAGGTAATTCTTATTTAGCTTCAGCCAGATAACAACAGTAGCACACTGGACACCACCTTTTCATTGTAGTTCTAATGGACGGATGTATCAAGCTTCAAAAAGCGATAAACCACTAGGCAATCACTCCTAGCTCATTTTTCAAACCCGCCTGTAACATGGCATTTGGGAGCCATTTGACTGGTTGTTTATCACTCTCCATGTTATCACTTTTTGAAGCTTGATACATCTGGTCCTCAATAAAAAAGATGAAACTGATCAAAATAAATCTTCACCCATAAGTGCATCCAATTTAATTTTCAATATAAAACTGCAAAATCAGCTGGTCTGACAGAGGGCTTGAAGGTATCAGCCAAGTCAAAACTATGGCCCTCCAGCTGTTATGAAACTACACATCCCAGCATGCCTTGCCAAAGTTTTAGCATTCCATAATAGCAAAACTGTGCCAAGGCATGATGGGACTTGTAGTTTCACAACAGCTGGAGGGCCATAGTTTGGACATGCATGGTATAGGTTATTTAGGCTATATGGAATTTCCATTGCATGAATGAATGCCATGTCACCAACCAAATCCTTTGCAATTTCAGTCTGGGCCTTATAACATGAAGCACTATGGCAGATATTCAATGTGAAATATCGCTATGTTTAGCAAATCCTGTTTAGGATTCGCTATACATTTGCAGGGCTCTTGAGGGCTGGAGCATTCGCTGTCAGCCCTCCCTCTCACCCTGTTCAACGCTTCAGAGGCTCGCTGCCCCTGACGGCTATTTTTAACCCCTGCGGCGAATGCCCCAGGGAGCCGGGGGACGGCAGCAGGCAGGGAGATGGAAGCCTCCCTGCCTGCCCCAGAATGTGTGGGGGAGAAGGAGGGCTCCCGGGAACACAGGCAGCAGAAGCTGCCCCCAAAAGAGCTGGCAGGGGACGCGGTGGAGGGAGCTGCAAGCACATGAATCCAATTAGCATGCCCCTTCACACAATAAAATTACTGATTTTTTACACAAAAAAAAAAATCCCATTGATATACACCAGCGAATTTCAGCAAGCATGAAACGGAGAACTTGCCGGAGAACTTTCGGCCTACACTGAACATTGATTAGGGTGAATCAGATTTTCAGTGAAAAAGATTCAGTGCAAGGAGTGAAAACAGCACTATTCCCCCCCCCCCCCCCCCCCCCAAAAAAAAAAAAAAAACATTGAATACTGCCCTATATGTCAGTGTTCTCCAGATTTTAGACACAATTGTGGCAGATAACAGATTGTGGCAGTTACAGATGATCCAAAAGTAGTAACACTGCAAAATTACACTGAGCACTCATGTACAACTACATCACAGGAATTATGAAAATCACACACATACTATTCTGACTCAATAACCAGGCTGTAAATGTAAGGCCTTTAAGACAGTTCATCTGTGTATGTCTATAGTGAACCAGTACTTACACCAGGAGACTTTATCAGACAGTGTCAACTCAACTGAAGAGGCATGTGTGAAGAATCCAGATGAGGGTTTATTTCAAGCTGATATTCTTGTAATAATGCACAAAAACAGTAGGTGAAAAGAAAATAATTTGCCAGAGCTCAACAGGAATCAACTGAAGGTTAAGATGGCAGACATACAATGAGATAGGGATGGGAAGAAGGCAGGGCTAATGACATCAGAGCCCTACAGGAACAAGGAAGGACAATTTTCACAAGATGCAAAGCTTTGCAATAATAACATGACAGTAACTGAACAGCATATGAAGACACATACTTCGTGGGACATGACACTCCCCGTCTGAAATCTTTAGATTTCACGATAATTCAAACATAATAAAGTCATTTGGTGAAGTGCAGAATTGATCTTGAGACCTGTAAACAAAGAGAACCTGCAACAATAACAGATGATTATAAGAAAACATTTAGTCTAAATCTTGTGACTGAAGTCCCAAGTGTCAAACCCATCTTCAGATTGGGGAAGTCGCAACTTGCAAACACTTCCACCAACCCACACTGTAATCCAAATAATTAGGTGTCGATGGTATGATAGCTGGAAGTTTGTAGTAAATTTCTTCCTATGATTAGCTGAATCTGGTAGCCAAGTTCGTCTTTATGTGACATCTTCCTTTGGGAGAAGAAGCACTAATTCACTAATTGGATGGAAGAAAACTCGGACAGAACCTCCTTTGGTCACTTTGACTTCCACTTTATGAGTCTTTCCATCGTCGCTTGGGATAACCTTGGTGCTAAGTCCCATTGGCCAGTCATTGCGATGGGCCTCTTTGTCCTTTAAGAGGACGAGGTCACCGATCTGGAGGTTGGGTTTTGACTTCTGCCATTTATGACGACTTTGAAGCATGTGCAGATATTCCGTCTTCCAGCGATACCAAAACACATTGGACAGGTGTTGAACCTGTTTCCACTGACGCCTGTAGATGTCATTGTGGTCTAAATTTTCAGAAGGAATTAAAGCAGCTCCAGTCTTATTGGATTTCGCTATACGACCGTCCACTCTTAGCAATTTGTGACAATCCATTCCTGGGTTCAGTTCAAAGAGTGCACTGTTCTCGGATAGGGTGGCTCCCTTTGTGATCTTATCAATTTCTTGACAGTATACTTCTTGTTGTACACACTGAATGATAAACTCCTCTGCATGTTCAGGGTCTGCAACTGTTTGTTGTAGATTGTTTGGTAGTTTCACTCTTGGCAGGCGGAAGGGTAAAGGTGTTACCCAGCTGTTGGAATCATCTTGAGTGAAATCTTTGTCCATTATCTTGAGAAATTCTTTATCTTCTCTTGCATATGCTAACTTGTTATCCTCACTTGTTGAATTGAAAACTGTCAGTCCAAGACTGTCATCCCGAGACAGGACTATGTTCGTATTATTGTGATGGTCATGCTGTAATTTACTGCTACCCAGCTTCTCTTTCGCCCAGTAATGATGTGGGCATGGCTGAAAGTGAGTGCTGCGACCATTTGGCAAGAGGTTTGTCTTAAATGAGGAAATCTTGGTAGGCGGCTTCATTTTGTCCATACAGACATTGCCTATGATAACCCAACCTAGATCAAGGCGTTGGGCAAACGGAGCATTATTTGCTCCATTTATATGTTGACGCACCTTATGTACTTGGAGAATGTCTCTACCGAGTAGACGTAAGATCTTTGCATTCTCGTCAAGGTTTGGTATTTCATTGGATATAGGCCTTAGGTGAATGTGATGAAGAGCGACCTCTGGTGTGGGAATCTCTTCTCTGTTGGATTTTATCTGGTTACACTCGACAAGTGTGGGTAAGGGTATCTCAAGATTGTCCTTGAGAGATGCTACAACCAGTCCACTGGCTCTTCTTCCAGATTCTTCCGTAATTCCACTACAGGTACCCAAAGTGTAAGGATAAATATCTCCTTCTAATTTTAACAGATCAAAGAGTTCTGGACTTGCGAGTGACTGATTGCTCTGGTCATCCAAGATGGTGTAAACCTTTAGAGTCTTCTCTGGCTGTCCCTTGGGGTATACATTGACTAGACATATCTTTGCACAAGACTTGTCACAAAGACCTTCCCCACAAACTTTAGTGCATGGGTCCTCAAACTGCGGCCCTCCAGATGTTGTGAAACTACAAATCCCAGCATACCTTGCCACAGTTTTAACACTGCCTTGTAGCAAAAGTGTGGCAAGGCATGCTGGGATTTGTAGTTTCACAACATCTGGAGGGCCGCAGTTTGAGGACCCATGCTTTAGTGCATGAAGAAGATATAGTAGCGGGACCTGCCGTTTGATCTGTAATCTCCCCGCCATGCCTTGGCATAGTAGGGAGATGTGCAGGTGGTGTAGGATTCAGTTGAGATGGGTGAAGTGCCTGCACGTGGTCCTCACAGTCACATTCTGTGCATTGAATAGCAGTTTTACAGTCCTTAGCAAAATGTTCAGTGGAAGCACAACATCTGTAACATACCCCAAACTTCTTTAGAAGTTCCATGCGTTCCTGGAGTGGTTTCTTTCTGAAACCGATGCATTTCTTGAGGGGGTGTGGCTTCTTATGTATGGGACACAGACGATTAGGGTTTTCAATCACTTTACCTTGGTTGCTCTTGTCAGGAGCTGATGTTGGTGTGGAAAGGATTTCTGTCTTTTTGACTGACACTGGCACCTTATGGTTCTTGTAGTTAGAACGTGGGCTATCATACTTGGGGGAAAGCGAACCAGGATGATTTGGCTCACTATAGAAGAAGCTTGGGTCATTCCTGGATTCTGCAATGTTCTTGACAAACTCGCAGAAGTAGGAAAATGGGGGAAAGGAGACTTGATTTTCCCTTTTGTATCTTGACCCAAGTGTAGTCCACCTTTCTTGAATTCCGTATGGCAGCTTGGAAACTATTGGGTTTACCCCATGAGCTGTGTCCAAGTATCTGAGGCCAGGTAAGTGAGTATCAGCCTTGGCCAGCAGGAGTTCAAAGAGTAGGTCACTGAGCTCTTGAAATTTCTCATTGTCCTTGCCGGATATTTTTGGGAAATTCTGCAGCCGTTTGAACAAAGCATTCTCTATGGCTTCAGGACTTCCAAAGCTCCTTTCTAGCCTTTCCCAGGCAGCAATGAGGCCTGCCGCAAGATTAGCGATGTGGACGGATCTGAGTCGCTTGACACGTTCTGTGGACTGTGGGCCAAGCCATGTGACCAGCAGATCTAGTTCTTCAGCAGCAATAATGCCAAGGTCACTAATTGCGGTCCTGAAGGCACATTTCCAACCTCTGTAGTTCTCAGGCTGATCATCAAACTTAGGGGGTTATTCTAGTTCATTCTTTCTGACAAAATCCTTCTTAGATGGACAAAACCATGTGCACTGCAGGTGGGGCAGATGTAACTTGTGCAGAGATAATTAGATTTGGGTGGGGTTTTTCTTCAAAGTGAGATCTATATTGCAGTGTAAAATCATGCAGTCAGTATTTTCCCTGCACAGAAACAAAATAACTCACCCAAATCTAATTCTCTCTGCACAAGTTACATCTGCGCCCCTGCAGTGCACATGGTTTTGTCCATCGAAGAAGGATTTTGTCAGAAAGAATGAACTAGAATAAACCCCTTAGTGAGGCCAGTCTTAATAAGTTCACGGCGAACCATGTATCTTGCGAAGTCTGACATGTCTGTTTTCTCTGACTTTGGGCAAGAAAATGCTGGCTGCTGAGTTTGGTTGTTCATATTGTTCTGGGTAAGAGACATAGGGAGATATGGGGGTGCATAGGCATTCAGCCTAGGAGCTGGTTTAAAGTCCATAGGTCTTGCTGCATATGAAACTGTGTGGTTACCAGGGATCTGGTGACTTACTGGCATATTGGTTTGCGACCATACATTTGTATATGGAGCTTCTTGAGGCATTGGACCTTGGTGCACTGTGGTGTGTGTATTGTACTGACCTTGGACATGGTTTGTTGAAAAATGATCAGAGTCCCTTTGTTGTGCCCTGTTAGGAATGTTTTCAGCAATCAGGGGTTCACTGTTCTGGCTTAGGACGTAGTCTCTTGTGCGCTTAACAGGATCCTCTGCATCCACTTCACTTAAATTGATGCTGTCTCTTTCACTTATACTGGCAGCTTGTACTAAAATCTTTAAACGTGCCATTGCTGTAGCATGTTCACATTGTTTCTCCAGAGCTTCTATTTCCGCCTTTTCCCTGGCTGCTCTGGCTTCCATTTCTGCCTTTATTTTTGCAAAGTCGGCTTGTATTTTAGCAGTTTCTACTTCGGCACGTGCCTTTACAAGTTGTTCACTTAGCATGGAATATTTTGAACTTCGTGACTTAGATGATCGCTTTGAATGCCTGGTGGACACAGAAATGCATGATGATGTTTCCAATAATTGTGCGATTCTGGCTGCTGTCTTACACTTAACTTCACATACTAAACTGTCTCGATCCAAATTGAGATGATTGAAGCCTTGCAATTCCTTTAATGCATCGTGAGTATTAAGCGTTTTCAAAACATGTACATATTCTTGACATTTCTCTGTGTAAAGTTCATATACTGAACAAAGCTGACCTAGGGTTCCCTCTAGTGGTGAGACATCACAATCATGCTGAGAGATGGTGGACATGTGACTTTGTAGTTTTTGCCATAAGTTTAGGATATGGGCAGAAAGTTCATGTTTCCTACCTTCAAGATTCTCTTTAACCTTCCATGTAGGCTTAACAGGGCGTTTAGACTGTAAGTTGAGATCCATAACTTCTTCTTGTTCTGATTGTAGATAGTGTTCATCTTAAACAGGCTGCACAGTGTTCCCTTCAGCCATGATAGCACACAGGTAGAATGGAGCTGAATAACACTGGAGTGAGTTTGTACAGTAGCTTGCTAGAAGAATCTGTGTGATGTAGCTGTCTGTGTGGCTGCAAAACACTGATGATTTCTCCTCACACTGCAGGCAAACTAGTTACTTTCTTTGTATCTGCAGAAGCTGCAGCTGGCTTGCTGGTACATCTGGTAGTTTATAAACTATCTTTTCACTATTCTGACTCAATAACCAGGCTTTAAATGTAAGGCCTTTAAGACCGTTCATCTGTGTATGTCTATAGTGAACCAGTACTCACACCAGGAGACTTTGTCAGATAGTGTCAACTCAACTGAAGAGGCATGTGTGAAGAATCCAGATGAGGGTTTATTTCAAGCTGATATTCTTGTAATAATGCACAAAAACAGTAGGTGAAAAGATAATAATTTGCCAGAGCTCAACAGGAATCAACTGAAGGTTAAGATGGCAGACATACAATGAGATAGGGATGGGAAGAAGGCAGGGCTAATGACATCAGAGCCCTACAGGAACAAGGAAGGACAATTTTCACAAGATGCAAAGCTTTGCAATAATAACATGACAGTAACTGAACAGCATATGAAGACACATACTTCGTGGGACATGACACATACATTCTAGAACTTAAATGGCATTAAGGAAAACTAGTGAAGTACAGAAATCTGGAGAGAAGTAACATAAATTCAAATGTACCTGCATTGAAACACCTTCCACTCTTGCAATGCAAGCAACTCGATCGAGGAAAGTCACAGTGACTGGCACAGCCACAAAAAATCCACTTACAAATGCCCGAATATATCTTCTTCCGTGCAACTGCGCCATTTTCTACAGGAAAAAGATAAAGTACAGGATCATGCATTGTAAACATTAAAAAAATTGGTTCCAGTTGATAGGTCAACCACTATTGACAGGCAGGCAATAGATCAACCCGTGGAAAAAAGGTTGACATGCTAAGAGTTGGGGGATTTTTCAACCAAATTACTTCACGATTCAAGTGGGCATAGAGGGGGACTATTATACAGTAGTTTGCAGAGCACAGCGAGAAACCATACCCGAAGCATGGCAAGCAGAGCATTGGAGGGAACATTTTACACTGATAGGGTGTCCACGTAGACATACACAACAACAAAAAAACTGTAAACCTCGTGTAGACCTTTCTCAATGTACACCTAGACCGTGTCAGCCTTTTTCATGTTGCAGATTGCCTGTCGACCAATAGTGGTCAACCAAATTATCCACACCCATTTAAAATATATGATTTCCCCAATTTTACCCATAACCTCCAACAGAGTAGTTTTGCCATTTCTAACTTATATAAGTAGAAGCATTTAAAACATTAATTGGTTAACCCCTTGAGTGGTGGGTTTCTCTGGGGCAGGACAAACCTACCAGGGCAGGTTTGTCCTGCCGCAAAAATACTCTCCACTGCAGCTGCAGCAGCCCCTGCACCCCTGGGGCTGCTGTTTCTGGCTTCGGCTGCCAGGCATTCGTATGGCCAGGTGCCCAATCCTGGCTGCTCGAATCTGCTCAGGTCATTGGGCGCTCGGGTATTCGCATGCTCAGGCACCCAAACACAAACACTCGACTACTCCTGAGTGTCCCAGAGCGGAGGTGGGAAGGATCCATGGCAGGGACGTGCAGTGGGGATCAGTGCCAGGGAGTAAGCAATGTGAGTGCCAGGGTGAGAAGTAAAACTTATTGCAATAATAATCAACCAAAAGGTCATTAGATAGTTATTAAATATATTAGCTGAGGTTCAGGGGATACCTTAATATGTCCTGATGTGGCCTGTCACTAATGAGGAAGTCGTTCAGAAGACAGCACTGTGTACAGACTGTATGCTCAATTTGACTAGTTCTGGGCTCAAGGGAAATTTAAAGTCGAAACAGTCACACTACAGTGTGAGAGAAATTTGCCTTAGGCGCTGGGGATGACTGTGATGTAACTCGATGCCCAGCAGCCACCACGTAGGAGGGTTGCCAACCTCCAAAATTACAGAAACCAAAAACAGAGATGTGGGGCGCTCTTGGGTATCGGGATGAAAGAAAGTTAAATCAACACAATGTTTAAAAAGTATCACAAATTTATTACACAATAATGCATGTAAAACACATACCAAATGGTACTAAATGACTCTAAACATATGAAAAAATAAACGAAATAAATAAAAAATAAAAATAAAATTAACACTTAGAAACAAAAAAGAACAACTAAAAAAATAATGACAAATTAAAAAATAATGGGTATAAAAGAATTGCAGAATAAATAATAAATTTAAGATTGGACTTTGCAGGTAATAGATGTCAGCACATCCAACTTTTTAAGGTGCAATTGATAACTTAGCGCAATCCACCAGTGTGGATTTGATCTCCTTTACCCTTTGATAGGGTCTGGCAAGTGGATTTTTCTGAAAATTTACTGGGTGCAGTTCCTTGTAAGGGTTTATAAGTCCAGTTGTTTAATTGAGACCGGTTTTTATATATAGCGCTAGTGTGCACACTCAGTTTTCATCAAACTTAACTTTGCAAAGCAATGATACAATTGAAGCGAGATTGGGAGCAAGGACTTCTGTTTGTTGTTGTTGCATGTGAAACAGTGTCCGTCCTGTCCCCTTTCAAGCTCTTACCAGTGGTTGATCAGCTGGCGTATTTTTCAATGTTGCGCTGAGTGGAAAGGAACAACACTGCAGCGCCCGCTCTCTCCGTCCTCCGCTCGGCTTTAAAGTGTGTAGCGCCGGTCAGCTGGAAGTGGTATCTGACGGTGACCGCTTTCTCCTGCCTCTTACTCCGTTTAAGGAATCACACGGCGCTCTGCCACAGCGCCCGTGGACAGTGATGTATTGGCGGCTTGGATGGAGTGTCAGCAGTCGGCTCAGCGTCAAGCAGGTACTGTGGAGATAGGAGCGTCTTTCCTGGGTAATGCTGGAACGCGTTTCGCCGCGCACTGGGCGGCTTTGTCAACCAAGTGTGAACTACAGTGTGAACCTAGCTCAATGTACTCAAAGGAGAAGGTACTTATGTGTTAGCAGGGCACCCGGCTACGCTACACTGACAACGTAGCTTTGGCTACATTAGCAGCATAGCCATTGCCGGGCGGCCGGCTAATCTTGGGCATTGGGGGAATTGTGCGGCGGGGGCGGCCGGGCAGATGGGGGGGGGGGGTTACTTTCATTGGCAGCGGGCGGCTGGGATTGAGCGGTGGCGGAACCTCTAGGCGGCAGGGAGCAATGGCGGCGATTTAGCATAGTCAGCACTCGGGGAGCATCACATGGTTTCCCAGCTCCCCCAGCGGCACTACGCTAATAGCGTACATGCCGGACTGTCATGGCGGGCGGTACTGCGGGGAGCCGAGTGCCGGAGTCGCCGAGGACATCGTGGATGGTAAGTATCATGCACACTACACACAATCATATGGCCACTATCCACATCCTAACCCTAGTGTCCCTGTGGGTGTGGAGTTCATTTTAGAAAGTCTGGCGAGCGAAGAGCGAGCCCCGCGAGGGGACGCGTATATGCGTGCGCTCGCCACACTTCGGTCTCGATGGCTCGCTACGCTTGCCACACTTTTTAAAATGAACTCCACACCAACGCGTGCGATGCGATCTCAGTAGTTCATATGGTAAAACACCTAAAACAGCACCACTCTTCGTCACCCCAAAGTGTGTCGAGCGCACCGTGCCCCACGAGGGATGGCGGAACACGTCCTCCGACCTTTTCATACCCCCACTATCCACGTCAGCATGGAGTTGATTTTATATAGTGTGTCGAGCGCAGCGAGCCACCGAGCTCGATGCGTTGCGAGCCCCGCGAGGGTATGCGGATTACTTTACATGCTCGCCACGCTTCGGGCTCGCCATACTATATAAAATCAACTCCACGCCGGAGTGGATAGTGCGGGTATGAAAAGGTCGGAGGACACGTTCCGCTGCGCTCGCCGTGCTTCGGGGTGACGTGGAGAGTTGTGGTGTTTTAAGTGTTTTACCATATGAACTACTGAGATCGCATATCTCACATCTCATGCCACAAAAAAGGGCCATGCGATGCGATTTCACTCAAGGTGCAGTGAATAAATTAACTACTGAGCGTACGTAGGAAATCTGGGTGCCCTGCTAGGAAACAAGTACCGATAAATGTTTAAACTGGAAAAGATGGTACTTGTTTCCTAGCACGGCCACAATCGGGGGTAATCGTGTACCTTAACTTAAGGTACACGATTACCCCCGATTTCCTTTGAAATCAGGTCCATTTTGCCGGCAAAGGCAAAATCGGGTCCATCACGTCGGTCGGGTGCATTAACATGGCACGTGACGCGACCGACGCACCCGATTTTCCCATAGGGTTCAATGTTAAAATATTTTTAACATTGTAATCGCGTTCATCGCGTCGGTCTTGTGCCATTATAATGGCACAAGATGCGATGGACGCGATTAAGCACTTTTTACATAGCTAACAATGGGAAATGGCCCATTTCTCATTGTATATACTGCCCCCCCCCCCCCCCCCCCCCCATTGTGAACGTCACCCCACGATTGACGCCAACCCGAAGCGTGGCGAGCATAGCGAGCCCGCAAGGGGCGGCGGTAGGCGTCCTCCGACCTTTTCATACCCCTACTATCCACGTCGGCGTGGAGTTGAGAATATAAAGTGTGGTGGGCGCAGTGAGCCACCGAGCCCGAAGCATGGCGAGCGCAGCGAGGGGACGCGTATACCTGTGAAGTTATACGCGTGCGCTCGCCACACTTTATATTCTCAACTCCACGCCAACGTGGATAGTAGGGGTATGAAAAGGTCGGAGGACGCGTACCGCCGCCGCTCGCCACGCTTGGGTTGGCGTCAATCGTGGGGTGCCGTTGAGGGGGTTAAAATTGGGGTCTGGGGAGACTTTTACATGGAATCCAATGTAAAATAGGGTCCCAGGGACCCTATTCACATTTCAATCAATGTAAAAATCGGGACCATCGCGTCGGTCGCATCGCATGCGATTTGGTCGCATGCGATGCGACCGACCCGATCAACATCGGTGTGGCCGTGCTACGAAACAAGTACCGAAAAGATCAGCATTCATTATCAGGACTATAAGAATGGCAGGATTACGTGGTTTTTATGCATAGTAGATAGCTGCAATATATCCCCTTGTTAAATGTGTGATCTTTAATTCTTTGGAAAAAAAAAAAGTTTAATAAATATGTTCCTCAATGAAGCATTAGTACACCATCATCCCGGAAATTTATATGCTACAACCCAATGTGAGCTTGAAGGACAAAATGGTGAAAAAAATTAGTATAATAGTAAATATAAAGCTGTGTTCTGAATCTCAGGAATAATTAGCATCACTACTATTGCGTTTGTTAAAACATGTGTGCTTCAGCTAGGTGATCTGGAAAACATGCACCTGAATACCGGTTCTATAACAATGAATTATAGGGAATGGTGAACACTCCTTCTTTAGGGCCAGCGAGAGGATAGTGCACATCATAGTCTAATGCACAGGTTTGATTTTTTGACCAATATGCATTCTGGCCCTTCCGTATGATATTGGCCAAAATATCGGCCAGTGTGTATACTACGAACAAAGATGCGTAGTCCCACCACTCGTTCAACAAGGTTGTTTGTCGACTGTCGGCAGGTCAATTTTGGATGTCAAAAAGCTATAGAGTATACATAATATAGTTTGTCCAGGACACTGCGGAACGTCAACAGACATTGGTCACCAATGTCTTTAACTGCATACATCGTAGAGTGTGTATGCATCTTAAAGGGGTTATTAAGAGTTGATTTACTGTCACAACACGCATGCGGAATGACAAACTGTGACAAAAACAGCGATAATCGAATTGCAATCCCCTCCCAGGAAGCCAGTATTTGGGGGTGACACCTGCAGTTTTCTGAATGGGTAAGAAAACAGGTGTGCCCAGGCGTTTTCAGGAAGAGTGTGTGACTTTGGAACGTTCCTCAATTACGCTGATTCTGTTGTGGAAGTTTCAGTTGCACACACTTGCACAGACTGGGAGAATCATTCGACAGTGAGCGAGTGGCGAATGGATTTGCAGATGGCATGCAATTGAGGATCCATTCACAAGTCATTCGCAGACTTGCATGGGGCAGTATTTCACTGCTGGGCAGCAGCTATCTGATCACAGTGTTCTGCAAATTTGAACAAAAGGGTTCAGGTCTGAATTAGGCCGTAAATATAATATGGTTTTGAAGATGGCTTGCCTGCAGTCTATTTATTCATGTGATACCGACCTCACAGGGCAGCACATCGTTATCGCAAGCAGGGGAAACAGGTTGTGGCTAACTTCCCACACGATTTTGACTCTATAGTCAAAATTGTAAGCCAAAAAGATCACCTTGTATACAAACAAAAAAAAAATAAAAAATACATTTTACGCCTGGAATAAAATGCAAGAGGCTCAAACTAATTTATTGCTTTACATGCAGGGAAACTTCTGGCTGCTTTTTACACTATTTCATCATTAAGATAGGTCAATCCCTTCCAAATAATATTCCATATAAATATCTGAACATTTTACATATACTCCATCTGCAGCAGACATACATCATGATGAGTGAGCTAGTCCTCCAGCTCAGGTGGCTCCCTAGTCCAGTGGTTTTCAACCTCAGTCCTCAAATAACCCCAACAGTTCACGTTTTCTAGGTCACCAGCAGGTGCACTCATTACTCACTGACATTTTAAGAGATCAACAGGTGGAGCTAATTATTTCACTTGTGATTCTGTGTGGAGACATGGAAAACATGCACTGTTGGGGGGTACTTAAGGACCAAGGTTTGGAACCACTGCAAGTGTAGTCTATAAAAACACACAAAACATGTTTTGCCCCAGCACACCAAGTGGCATTAGCAATAAGATTCGAAAAACATCATGGTACAGTAGTAGGTAAATTGGAGATCTTAGTTAGTGTTCATTCTAGCACCCTGCACCTTTCAAAACCTGTGCAGTTCCTCTTTCCTGCCTAGTCTGTATTGCAGCACTGAAATACAGGCCAGTGTGTGCTAGAAATACTACTGCAGAGAATAACTGCATAGGTTTTGAATGAACACTATTAGTTACATATAGAAATATATGGCAAGCCTCCAGGCATCTGATACTGAGGGTCTATACACTGCATGATTACAGTACACACACTGGTCCATATAGTTCAGTGGTCAGGGAACTCGGTCCTCATTACCCCCACAGTGCATGTTTTGCTGGTAACCCAGCAGGTGCACAGGTGTACTAATTACTCTCAGACACATTTTATAAGTTCCGCAGGTGGATTTAATTGTTTCACTTGTGATTCTGCGAGGAGACCTGCAAAACATGCACTGCGTGGGGTAATGAGGACCGAGTTCCCTGACCACTGATATAGTTGTATACCGTAAGGCTTCCTGAAATAAGCACTTACACATCTAAATTGAGAGTGAGCTTACAAGGATTTTTTTTTCCTGTGTAATTCTCTACTTTATGTCAGTAAGGTGACTGGAGAAACGTTATATAACTAAAATCATACAATGCTCTGTTCCTGGGCTTCCCTAGAATACAATTGCCACCACCTGTGGTGAAACACCTTTGGCAATCATACAATACCAGGGAAGCTCAGGAACAGCACATTTTCTCCCTCATGAAGATGGTCAGGTAGGCAAGTATGAAAATATCATGTTTCCCAGATCCCTTCTCAGGGAACAAGTGAGAAACTTGACTTTGAGAACTATACACCGGATTTTCTCAGAATAAATGTCACCACGGGCATCAGCGGGTACGGGGCAGACACTGTACACACTCCTAGCAGCACACACACTGCCGGAAAGTCGGCGCTGTGTAACAAGTCACCGCGGGCGAGGTAGAGGAAATGGGAATGATCCCTGAACTCCGGACTCATCCCCCCCGGCACCACGTGTGTGTACAGCGGCTATGCCCGGCGCTGGTGGGACACGCTGCAGCCGCACGGCCCAGGGACGCTGTATGCCGTAGGTAGGAGCACAGCAGCAGAGCCCGGTATACAGCAGTGTATGTACAGCGCTGGTGAATGTCACTGTACACGCCGCCGCAGGCATTACACTGACTGTAGCGTGTGTGTGGAGGAGGAGCGGCTGCAGCGTGACATTACCTCCGTCTGCTTCCTGTCTTCTCCCAGCAGCAGCACATGCGGGTCGGGCGGGGCCTAGAGCAGTCACTGGCTGTATGTATATGTGTGCGGGGCTTCCTCCCTGTCCGAGGGGCGGAATTAACTGTTTTTTCCGTCCCAACACGAGGGTGTGTTACACCTATGCTTAGATGTGCGTTATTTATAATAAACGGACTTCTTTTCCGTATTAGACAACTACGTGTGCGGCGGATGAAGACTGCATACAGTCCAACAGAGGACACCTCCTGCCACCATGTTCATAGGGCGTGCCTGATTCAGACTTGCATAGTATGCTCCATATATTTGCAGCCTAGCGTCATCGCCACCACCCGAATGCCCTTACACATCGTCTCGCAAGCACCCACACAGGAAAAAAACGGTACTTGTGTATTAGCCGGGTGCCCAATTAGCATACGCACGCAGGCATAGGCTAGCTACGCTGTCAGCGTAGTCCAACAGCTGCCTAGCGTAGTTAGCATAGTCACTCCACAGCTGCCCAGCTCTGTCCCCAGCGTCCATGCCAAGTCTAGTGAGCGCCTCTCACACAGCATCGGTAACCACCAGATCCCCTGCCCTGGAAGAGAGGGGATCATGCGGGCGCCGGCAGAGAGGCGCTCCAGCTGTCTGAGTCATACATAAAGGGGGTATGCGGGCGCAAGTGTGTCCTATGCACAATAAAGGAGGCATTTCCAAACTTGTAGTGCCTGTAGCGTCGCGAGCGCAGCGTGCCCCGCGAGAGGACACGTTACGCGTCCTCCCGACCTGGTCATGCCCCCACTATCCACGTTGGTGTGGAGTTCATTTTATAAAGTGTGGCGAGCGCAGCGAGGGGACGCAGAACAAGTGAAGTAATCCGCGTCCCCCCACGGGCTCGGTGGCTCGCTGTGATCGCCACACGTTATAAAATCAACTCCACGCCGATGTGGATAGTGGCGGTTGGAACAGGTCGGGAGGACGCGTAACTGCTCGCCACACTTCAGGCTGGTGTGGATAGTGGAGATGTTTCAGGAACACATTCACACCTGCCATATCATACATGTGAGACAGTAATGACAACATGTGTTAACTGGATTTTAGTTAATAATAAAGGAGAAAAGATCACAGCGCGAACACTACTCTGATTCTGAGAGAGACGCTGGCTATGCGACCACAGGAACACTACGCCGATTCTGACAGGGGCGCTCGCGGAAACACTACGCTACTTCTGACTGACTACGCTGGCTCTGACTGACTACGCTAACTCTGCTGGCCGCGGAAACACTACACTGATTGTGACAGCGTCGCTACGCTAACTACGTGAAAGTCGGTTCCTGAATCATTCAGTGGAGAGGCGCGGACGATGAAAGATCTCTGCGCCTCTCATCAGTCCGTTGCGGGGAGATGCCGGAATCTCCGGCATGTGACAGAAGACCAGGACTACGGCGGATCAAGACGACAGATCTTCGCAGGAGGACCTGGGTGAGTTGGATTTCCTTCCACAGGTCCCCTATGGATTTCTTCGGACCCGGACCGGACGCAGACGCCGCCGACATGGACCTGGACGTCGACATGGAGCCGAATGCCGACATGGAGCAGGACACCGGACCAAGACCCAGGGACCTACCTACGGGCTCAAGATAGGTAAGTATCAGTATGTATGGGCTTTGGCTGTATTAAAGTTTTATTTTTATTGTGTGTCAGTGTGTGTTTATTTGACTATTTTTATTACTGTGGAACTACAAGTGCCAGCGGTCCCTTTAATGCCCCGCATGCTGGGACTTGTGGTTCTCCAAGGCTTGCTGGGACTCATAGTTCCACAGTAAAATACAATAGTTTTTATTCTATTTTTTTACACTGAAATCAGCCCAGTGACCACCGCACAGGGTCACCGGGGACAGCAACAGGCTTCAGCCTGGTCAGGTAAGTCCTGGAGGGGGGGGGACCCTTTATTGGGGGGGTCCCCACTCCCCCAGGGCCCCTGGCCAGGCTGATTGGTCAGTAGGGTGATGTTTTGGCCACGGGACCTTATATAATAAGTGTCCCCCCGGCTGTGACATTACCCTGCTGGCTGGTTTGGCCTGGGGCTGGTTCTTAAAATACGGGGTACCCCTAGTGATTTTGTCCCCCGTATTTTGGGAACCAGCCCTGGAGCCTGGGGCTGGTTTTAAAAAATCGGGGAACCCCTATTTGTCGGGTTTCCTGATTTTTTTTTTACCGGCCCCGGCTCTTTCAGCCTGGTGCTGGTTACAGCTGTGGGGGGGGACCCCACGCTGTTTTTTAATTATTTATTTCTCTATTTTTTAACACTGAAGCCTGCACGGATCTGACTGATCCGTGCAGGCTAAAGCCAAATACGACAGGAAAATAAAATGTATTTTCCTGCCGTATATTCGCGGCCTTTTCACGCTAATTAGCAGCCGTATTTTCTTTTTTTTTCACATTCAATTTTTATTGTAAGATTTCGTCTGAAAGACATTTTGTATGGGGGGGGGGGGGAGGGGTACAGAAAGGAAGAAGGGAGGGGGGGGGGGGGGAACAAAGGCACAGTAGAGATACAGAGAGCAATCGCATCAAATTGCCTAGCTAATAACAGTCAAATTTGAACAAGTAGACATCTCTGATCTAGAAAAGCAAAGGCATACCAGTGTATTACATCAATCTGTGGACCATCTGACTCTAGAGGCATACGGGGGTACAATATGTACTGTAGGGCTAAGGCTTAGAGCCGACCGTGGGCAAGGGTATAGTTGTGCTTTAGTCCTCAGAGGAGGGATTGCTTAACAGGTTAGTGGTACCCACCCTGTCACAGTAAAGGGACCATCCCCACCATTTCATCAGAATAGAGTTTGCTGCAGGGGAGTATTTCGCACCAGCGGTTTCAAAGGTATAGTGTTTGTGGATTTTTTTACGAATGGAGTCTATTGTCGGTATGACCTCTGACCTCCACTGTTTGGCGATCATGGCTTTGGTGGCTATGAGCACATGTCCAATTAAGTATCTGTCCGCGGCAGAGAAACAGGGTGGGAAAATGTGAAGCAGTGCCAGAGCTGGGTTTGCGGCAATGGGGCGGGAGAGTATAAACCCTATACACCTCCTCCCAGAGAGGCCGCAGAGCCGGGCATTTCCAGAATACATGGATAATGTCTCCAACCGAGCCGCATTTCCTCCAACAGAGGTTTGTGGTGGTCGGCCATATCCTATGTAGCCTCTCCGGGGTGAAGTATGCCCTGTGGATGAGTTTAAAGAACATTTCAGAGTGGTGTAGGCAGCGCGATATCTTAAAGCACGACCTGTGAACATCGCCCCAGTCCTCCTCTGAAAGAGAGATTTGTAGGTCTCTTTCCCACTGTGTTTGGGCAAGTGATTTATTCCCCTCTGGTCCTGGGGCGAGCTGGGCGTACCATTTAGAGATTCCTCCTTTGTGGGACGGGGCACTCACTAAGTTTTTAAGATATGTAGGGAGGAGAGGGGGCTGGGCCGATGCCGGCAGGTGTGTCTGGAGCCAGTTTCTTATTTGTAAATATATAAAAAAGTCCTGCTTTGGGATGTTGTAAGTGTTCTGGATTTCAGCGAATGAGCTGAGGTGTCCCCCTTTATATAGATCGCCCACTGAGGATATGCCCTGAGCCACCCATCTGTTCAGCTGCGGTATAGGGATTAGGGACTTAAGGGTTTTAAGTGACAGGTGAGGAGCCGGTAGGGTTGCCCCGTCTGTGGAGTCCACTACTTTATGCCAGGCTTCCAGTGTTACCTGGATAGATTTACACTTTGCTGCAAGTTTACGCAATATCGTAGGGGGTAGCCATAGTAATTCCGTTAGAGGGATGGAATGGGGGTAGGAGCTTTCCAGGGCTACCCAAGGTTTCTGGTCGAGAGGTGACATCCAATCCCTAATTTGGTTTAGGATGCAGGAAGCGTGATAGCGCTCTAAGTCCGGGAATGCCACACCTCCCTCTGATTTGGGTTTTATTAGGGTTTTCTTTGCTATCTTAGGCTTAGCCCCCCTCCAGACATATCTAGTCACCAGCCGATTGAACCTTTGAAGGACGGACTTCGGGGGAAATCTTGGGATGGACCTGAAGAGGTACATTAGCTTTGGGAGGAGAACCATTTTGGCAGCCGCAATTCTCCCCAACCAAGAGACCTCGTGTAGCATCCATTCTTTAGTTAAATCTGTGAATGCCTTTAGCAAGGGGTTGTAATTGCATTCAATGATGCGTTTACCAGGGGCCAATTGAATTCCTAGGTATTTTAAAGAGCAGGGCTGCCAGGAGTAGTTATAGTTTTCTTTCAGCTGGGAGACCAGGTCTGGAGGGAGGCCCAGCGGCAGGGCCTCCGTTTTACTGGTGTTGAGCTTATAGTAGGAGACTTCGGCATATTCCTGTAGGACTCTATGCAGGGTAGGAAGGGAGTTTATGGGGTCTATGATACACAACAGAACATCGTCGGCAAATAAGCTTATCTTATGGGAAAGATTGCCGATTCTAGGGCCTAGAATGGAGTCCTCGCATCTAATGCGTTCAGCTAGTGGCTCAATTGCGAGAGCGAATATTAAAGGGGAGAGGGGACACCCTTGACGAGTGCCATTGGTGATTTGGAAACTCCTCGATGTGCAGCCATTGGTGAATACTTTGGCGGAGGGTTGCGAGTAAAGGGCCAATATGGAGTCTAATATGCGGCCCTGGAAGCCAAACCTCTCCAGGGTCGTTTGCATAAAGCCCCAGTGGAGCCTATCAAATGCCTTCTCGGCGTCTAGTGACAGGACCAGTAGGGGGGTCTGTTCTGCCGTGCAGTGATCAATAATATCTATCACCCTGCGAGTGTTATCTGGGGCCTGTCTGTTTAGGACAAAACCGACCTGATCGTTCTTAATGAGGGAGGGGAGGAGAGGGCTTATCCGATTTGCAACGAGTTTGGCATAGAGCTTTAAGTCCGAATTAAGCAGGGCAATGGGCCTATAGTTTTGGGCCGAGGCAGGAGATTTACCTGGTTTGGGTATGGTGACTATACGGGATTCAAGCATTTCTGAGGGGAAACGCTTAGTTTCCGAGGCCTCGTTAAAGACTTCGACAAGTATAGGGGATAGTTGGGATTTAAATGTTTTATAGAAATTTGATGGGAAGCCATCAGGTCCAGGTGCCTTGTCTCTTGGGAGGGAGTCAATGGCGCACTGCACCTCCTCCGAGGTCCAGGGGGCATTCAGGGACGAATGGGCCTCTGGTGACAGGGAAGGCAGGGAGACTCTGTCAAAGAAATTTTCTATTTCCCCTGCCTCAGGCTGGGGGGTGGAGGGATCTCCCTGTAGGTTGTAGAGCTTAGAGTAGTATGTCGCAAAGACATTGGCTATCTCGTCCGGGTCATAAATTTTCGTACCATGTTCTGAGTATAACATGTGGATCTTTTCTTTGGCTCTCCTACCCCTTAGCTTCCTAGCCAATATCCTACCTGCCCTGTCACCGAGAATGTAGTACTTTTGGTTCAGTCTTGCTATGTTTCGGTGTACCGTTTCTAGGTAGTGGCCATTAACCCTGTCCCTGGTTTCATTCAGCCGCTTAAAGAGGGATTTGTCGGTTGGGTCTGCTTTATGAGCTGCCTCTAGGGAGGCAAGGGCGACTTCGTCTTGTTCTAAGGATTTTCTCGAGTCTTTTTTAAGCTTTGCTGCTATCTGAATCGCGGAACCTCTCACCACTGCTTTAAGGGCGCACCAGTGGGTGAATATGGAGGTGTCCCCTGGGGCGTTTTCTGAGAGATAATGCTCCATGGATTCCTGAATTACTTTGTGGGACTCTGGCTGAATGAGGCTATGAGTGCCTAGCCTCCAAGGCCCCGGGGTAATTTTCCTATTGACTATGTCCCACTGCAGAGATAGCGGCGAGTGGTCCGACCATGATCTGGGGAGTATTTTGACCTGGTGAAAAGAGTTAATGGACCACTTATCTGTGAGGGCTAGGTCTATTCTAGAGTATGTACCGTGGGGGTGTGAGAAGAAGGTGTAGTCCTTCACCGCTGGATTTTTAACCCGCCATAAGTCATATAGGTCGTATTCAGCGAGTAGCTGCTTGATACTATTCGTGGGAGGGGGGGAATGTCTGTGGGGCGAGGGGAGGTTCCGTGTGCTGTCTATCAATGGGTCTGGCACGGAGTTAAAGTCTCCTAGTAGTAATAAGGCTCCTTTAGCCAATTGTTGGATCCTGGTGAAGAGTTTCCTGCAAAATGCAATTTGCTTAGTGTTAGGGGCGTAACAGGACGCTATCGTCACTTCCCTATTATCCAGGAGGCCCGTTACTATCAGAAACCTGCCCTCAGGATCAGCGACTTGGGATGTGAGGGAGAAGGGGCATTGTTGGGAGATCAAAATTGCAACTCCTGCCTTTTTGGCTGGGCCATTGGCTGTATAACAGTGAGGGAAGTGTCTGTCGTAGAACTTCGGTGGGGAGGGGGCCATAAAATGTGTTTCTTGTACAGCCACAATACTGGCCCGCTGTTTGTGAAAGTATTCTAGTGCTAGTCTCCTCTTGTTTGGCGAATTGAGGCCCTTGGCATTAATAGAGAGACACTTAACCATGGTCTATATGCGGGTACCTAAAATACGTCATCAAAGTCAGATGGAGAGGCGGTAATAGCTGGTATGTGATAGGGGTATCAGGGAAACGGGGGGGGAGGGGGGGAAAATAGAGGGGTTGAATGGGGTATGGACCCCCTGCAGGGGGGGTAGTAGGGTGCCAAACCATGGCACCTCGGAGCATCGGTAAGGGGGTAGTGGGCGGGCAGGCTGGGAATCCCCCCACCTGGACAAGCATTTAGAGTTTAGGGGGTGAATAGATAGGAGGAGAATAAAGACATGGGAAGGGAAGAGTAACAACAATAACAGTAACCTTTATGAACTAGAAAGAAAGAAAAAAAGAAAAGACACCGTCTGCATTAATGCAGTATAGTAAATGGCGGAGCTCTGGGCCCCACAGGGGTCAGCACTAAGTGCAGGGTGTCCATATATCGTGTGTCTGGCGGCAAAGTCTTGTACTGCATGGAGGCCCAATCAACATTTTTAAGTAAATATACTAAATTAACTAAATTAACTAGATGAGTTCAAGTCCCATGAGGGCCTATGGAAAAAAATATAACACTTCACATATGTTACCGTTTCTAGTGACCCGTTTCCGGGGCGGACCAGTCCAGCTGGAGTCCACTCCCAGGCGGAGGGTCCGGCGATGATCCTGTAGGGATCAAAGTTGAGAGGAATTGCTTCCCTTCTTCAATGGATGAGAGCACCACCGTCGAGCCGCCTCTGTTTATCAGCAGTTTGGTAGGGTAGCCCCATCTGTATAGGATGTTTTCCTTCCGGAGAGCAGCAGTGATGGGATAAAAGGAACGTCTTTTGGCCAGCGTCTCTCGGGAGAGATCCCCGAAGATTTGGAGGGGACCAAGGGCTTTGGCCGATTCCTCCGTAGGTCTTGCTGCTTTGAGGATTGCCTCTTTGATGTGGAAGAAATGGATCCTCATGAGGACATCCCGGGGGGCATCAGACGGGGCACCCTTGTTCTTGGGCAATCTATGGATCCGATCGATCAGTAGGTCTGGGGATGGAGTATTCGGGAGGAGTTTCCGGAAAATGTCCGTGGCGAAGTCATTCAGGCTGCTGTTGGATATTGTTTCCGGCACCCCTCTGAGTTTAATGTTGTTTCGGCGAGACCTGTCCTCCAGGTCTGAGATTTTATCTCGCAGGGAAGCAACCTCAGCCTGCAGTGCTTCGTGGGACGAAATCAAGACATTGTGAGAGGAGGCAAACTCCCCCATTTTGGATTCCATATGATCTGTACGGCCCCCCAAGTCATCAATCGATTTTTGGCATTCTTGTAGGGTTGCCCTGAATTCCTCAGACACATCCTTCTTAAACTGAGACAAAAGAAGCTTCATGGTACCAACTGTGAGGGCCTGGTTGTCATCCAAGGTCCTTGTGTCCGAGGGAGGGGGGTCCCTTGACGTCGAGGTGGATCGCTCAGGGGGGGAGGGATGGGAATTAGGTGATTGTGGCCTCGTCTCACTTCCCTTCTTAGAGCCCAGGGATGGGGACCTAAAGAAGTCCACCTGTGGCACTGGTTTGGGAGTCTTACTGCGTTTGCCGGGCATTCTCGGGGCTAGCAGCGCTACTCTGGTTGGGCAACAAGAAGATCAGGATCCAGTAGATAGAGGCGGGTAGGCTGACAGGTGGTGAGTCACATAGAGAGCCTGTCCAGGTGTACAGGTGTCCGCCTAGGGCATAGTTTCTAGAGAGGCATGCAAGTCATTGGCCGCCGATATAACCAGGACCTCTAGGTGGCGCCCCAGTCTCAGAGATCTCAGGGGCAGTGATTTAGTGATAATAACAACGTAGACAGTATGGAGGGATGCCGAATATTAAGGCATTCAATGTGGGTAGGGGGCCCCTACCTCGTGGGCGTTGGGTGTCCCCCTGAGTCCAGGTGTGAACAGGGTAAAGTGAGCCAGCAGAAGACACTAGGTTGCTGCAGGTGACAAAGGGATCTGGGTATCAGCAGACCCCCTGCTGGGCTGAGGCTCCGTGGGTCCCCTCAGGGCTTCAGGACTTCCCCAAGGGTGTCCCCAAGCTGGAGCAGGTCGCCGCTGGGCCTGGGGAGATGTGCAGTGGCCTGGTGTTTCCTCCTCCTACACCCAGGTCTGTGGAGCCTGCTCGGCCGCCACGGGTGTAAATTTAGGCCCCGGCTTCCGTGTAGTGGTAGGCCCCCGTGGTCGGGTCCCCGCCGGACGACTTCGGCGTCTACCGCGTCCCCCCCTCCAGCCTAGAGGGCACCAGGGCGGCCAGGGGGAGCCCCCAGGAGCGGCGGGGGGCCTCAAGCACTTATGTCGCCCCGGCGCGAGTGGCCGGATCCAAAATGGCCGCCGCGGCTTTAGCCGGAGGAGGATGTCTCCTTACCTCGCAGCCACGGAGCTCCCGCGTTGTGCTGTTGGAAGGAGGCGGCGGGTGCTCTCACCGCCCACCGCCCTCCGATGACCCGAGCCGGCGAGCAGGACTGGCGTTCTCTTAAGTGCAGCCGCGGCGCCGCTGCCTCTCTCCTCCGGGCGCCGGTCTTCACCCCAGGCCGCGGCTTCAAGGCAGCTGAGGGCCGCAACCCGCGGGGAGAGATTTCTCCCCCCCCCGGCTCCGCAGCACCACCAGCCGACTATCGGAGGCGACCCAGGGCTGTATCCAGTTGCAGGCAGTGAAGTCCCTGTATCCTCCGGGCAGCAAAAGGGGTTTTTTAAAGGTAAGGGAGTCGGAGCTCTCTGCTATGGCGTCCTGTCCCTTGCCCTGCCCGGCCACGCCCCGCCAGCAGCCGTATTTTCAATACGGCCGCTTAGTAAATCAGGAACCACCATTCTTTTGAATGGTGATTCCTGGCTTATTCTATGGATGGTGTATTCATTCGTATTTGTAAATACAAATATGAATTACCCATCAATATGAATACGAAAATTCATATTTTTGGCATAGTAAATGCCAAAAATACGTATAAACCAAAAAAAATCGTATTTTTCACAAATTTTTGTTAGTAAATTTCCCCCTAAGAATTTAAAGTATCATTTGCAAAGTAACATACTACATATTCACTTTTGCCATCTCCATCAAAATTTTGCAAGTTCTTTTTCTCAGAATTTTGTGGTTCAGACAAAGAACATATTTTTCTTTGTTTCTTTTCAACAGACTAAAGGTTTCTCTTGCTTATACCTCTAAAGGTCCATACACAGTGGGAGACTATGCACAGCGTGTATGGACAGCGATGATATCGTTCATCGCTGCAGGGAAAGCCGCTCAGTGCATACACACTGAGCGGCTTTCCCCCTGCCCAGCGCCGACGGAGGGGGGGAGGATGGCGTTGCATAGCAGAGCACTATGCAAAGCCGTTCTGAAAGCCGCTCATCGGCTAGTATAACCAGCAGATGAATGGCTTTCCCGGCGATGATGCGGGAGCACGCAGCAGCGCTTATCGCCTGGCCATACACACTGGGCGGCTTTGAGCTGAAAGCTGTTCAAACATGCTGTTTTGAGCAACCTTTAGCTCAAAGTCACCCAGTGTGTATGGGCCTTTACAGGAACACCACTAGGTGACTTCTTCTTGAAACATCTCTATCCTTCAGCCTTGAAGAACTGTATTTACTATTGCCATACTTCATTCCTAACTTTGTATATAATCATCAGACATTGATTTTATGTCATAAAAGGACCTACTGGCATTGCCACTCTCAGAGTCTAGTCTATCTTGTCCACATAACATACTTGCATGTATATCAGGGTTGCCTACTTCCTGGCTGCCCTCTGGGAGAGGGCAGACAGTTCAGTGAGGCACGGGGGGGGGGGCACTGACAGGGCAGGATGGGTGATGGCGGGGTGGATGGTCAGGGTGGGGGCGTGGTCAACACGATTGTGGCCACTCCCCCCGCCGTGCAATGCCGGTATTTCAGGCATTGCACAGCGGGGGGCAGGGCTACAAAGATACGGGGCGAGGTAGCCTGCCCTCTGGGAAGCTTGCCTACCTTTCCGGGGGGCCGGGAGGTTGACCTGATTCCGGGAGGGTAGGCAACCCTGATGTATATACCTTGGATCAATAAACATAATTTAACAGCTTTAGTGGTTATCGGCCTCTTCAATTATTCTCGCATCTTTCGGATCTCCATTGCATGCACTTGTTAGGTATTGAAAATACTGTGAACAACTTCAACATGTCCCATTGGCACAGATTCTGTTTAGCTGGTTCACTTGCTTCATGCACTGTAGTGTGAGGCAAATTCACTCTCTCGCATACCATTTCAGCTAGAGATGGCCATCGGTGCTGACGCCATCGATGGTTGCCATCAATGGTGATTCTGCACCCAGCCATCGATAGTAGTTAACTATTTGATGGATAACCATTGATAGTTTTAGCTATCGATGGTCATCCATTATATATGATTGAATGGCCCTTGGGCAAATCAAAACCCGGGGGCAGGACTTCCGGGTGTCGGGGGCGGAGCTAAGCTCAGTGCCCCGACACCTTGAAGAAGTAAAAAACATCTTGTTCTCCCACTGGCAAAAGTAGTCGACATCGGCCATAAACCATCAATGATTTTAAATCATCGATGGTCGATGGACATCCCTAATTTCAACTGCAGTACAAGTCCTGACTTGATTGAGTAAAGTCACCATTTCACTGTCTTCACAATATCAATTTTCTGTAAATTTCTTCTTTTCACTTCAATATTGTGTGACCGGGTGCCGGACGGGTTCCTGACAGTCGGGATCCCGACAGTCGTTTACCCAACGTCGGGATCTCAAACGTCGGGACTGTCAAAACGCAGACAGCCCACTATTTTCCCTCGTGGGGGTCCACAACCCCATAGAGGGAGAATAGAATAGGTGGCTCTTGCCCACAGCATGGCGAGCGCAGCGACCCCGCAAGGGGCTTTTTTGTGCTCGCCATGCTGTCTGACTGAGGCTAGTCGGGATCCCGACGTCGGGATAATGACTGTCGGGATCCCGACTGTCGGAGTCCCGTACCACACCCGTGTGACCTGGTTACCTTTACAGTACTGTATATCACTTTGATCACATGAATCTTTCTTGGAAGCCATCAGTAACTCTAGGATTCCGTATGTCTTGTATCTTTGCCTAACTGGACAAATGATCCACATCTATGTATATTTGATTTGTCCGCTCCATGTTATCAACTATAGACACAGCTGAAGGCACAGGAGCAGCGGCTACAGGTGACTTGACTGGAGCCGAGGAGGGTCTGGGCAGCAGCTACAGGTCAATATCGCTCATAGAAACATAGAAACAGAATTTGACGGCAGATAAGAACCACTTGGCCCATCTAGTCTGCCCCTTTTTTTAAACATGTTACCTCAAACCATATTTGATCCTTATTTTTTTGTAAGGATATCAATATGCTTATCCCAAGCATGTTTAAATTGTACTACTGTATTTGCGTCTACCACCTCTGTTGGGAGGCTATTCCACTTATCTACTACTCTTTCTGTGAAAAAATTCTTCCTCGCATTTCCCCTGAATCTTCCTCCCTCTAGTTTCAGTGCATGTCCTCGTGTTCTGTTGCTCCTCTTCCTATGAAGAATGTCTCCCACCTGTACCTTGTTAAAGCCCTTGATATATTTGAAAGTTTCTATCATGTCCCCCCTTTCCCTTCTCTGCTCGAAAGTATACATATTAAGATCTTTTAGTCTTTCCTGGTACGTTTTGTGATGTAGGCCATGCACCATTTTAGTTGCTCTTCTTTGTACAGTCTCTAATGTATTTATATCCTTCTGGAGATATGGCCTCCAGAACTGAACACAATACTCTAGGTGAGGTCGTACCAATGACCTATACAGTGGCATTATTACTTCTTTCTTTCTACTGCTGATACCTCTCCCTATGCAACCAAGCATCTGACTTGCCTTCTTCATTGCTTTGTTACATTGCCTACCTGCTTTTAAGTCCCCTGAAATAGTGACACCTAGATCCCTCTCTTCCTCAGTAGTTTCCATTATAGTGCCATTTATACTATATTGAGTCTTTGGATTTCTGAGACCCAAGTGCATGATTTTGCATTTTTTGGCACTAAACTGTAGTTGCCATTCTCTTGACCATTTCTCTAATCTGCCTAGATCCTCAATCATTTGTTTTACCCCTCCTGGTGTGTCTACCCTGTTGCATACCTTTGTGTCATCTGCAAAAAGGCACATTTTACCCTCAATTCCATTTGCAATATCACCAATAAAGATATTAAAAAGCACCGGTCCAAGTACAGATCCCTGGGGTTCTCCACTTGTAACCTTTCCCTCCTTTGACTGTACTCCATTTACTACAACTCTCTGTTTTCTGTCCTGCAACCACGCTCTTATCCATTCAACTATCTTAGACGTTCATGTCGTTTCTCTCTGTCACACACTGACTAATGGGGCCGAATCAGGTCCATTCGGTAGAATCCAAAATCAGCCCCCCGTTTGGGATGGTTGGTGTATGTGCATGTGCAAACCCCTGTTGTAAACACTATTGGTTGATAATCACACTCGCTGAGGCGTTTGCATTATGAGGGGAGGGAAGGGGGCGGGCAGGGGGGGACAGCATTTTATAGGAGGCCTTGCTATCTATGAGGGGGCTGTGCTGTCTATGAGGGGCTGTGCTTTGTGGGGGCTTTGATGTCTATGGGGGCTGTGCTGTCTGCCTTTGAAGGGCTGTGCTTTGTGGGGGGCTGTGATGTCTATGGGGGCTGTGCTGTCTGCCTTTGAAGGGCTGTGCTTTATGGGGGACTGTGATGTTCTGCCGGGCAGTGCTTACCTCCTTGCTAGGCTGCGATTACATGCAGCCTAGCGAGCAGGTCTGAATCAGGCCCAATATGCACAAGCGACATGAGCGATATTGTCCAAACTGAGCTGCTTGTCTGGAAGATACCGATGCTTTTTCCCAATGCACTGGGGTGCGCATCATTAAGGATATTAAGCATACACACTAGGCGATATTGTTAACAATATTTTATAGTGTGTATGGGCCTGAAGACATTTCTTCATCTCCAAAAAGCTTTGATACCTCCATCCCTTTGGGTGCCGGACGGGATCCCGACACTCATTTACCCGACGTCGGGATCTCGACTGTTAAAATACAGACGCACGGTTTCTGGCGGCCACCGGCTATTCTCCCTCGTGGGGGTCCACGACCCCCACGAGGGAGAATAGATTAGGTGGCGAGCGTAGCAAGCCACTGTGCCCGCAGGGAGCCCGTACGGGGCTTTGTTGTGCTCGCCACGCGGTCTGGGTTCCGGCCAGTCAGGATCCCGACATCGGGCTAATGTCTGTTGGGATCCCGACTGTCGGAACCCTGTACCACACCCATCCCTTTTTGCTCACAGGAACATTTAATAAATTTGTCCAATTGACAAAGCACCTTGCGTTTGAAACGCGTTGGATTAAGCACAAGAAGCCCCCCAGCAGAAGAGGAGAAGCAACCCCCTGCCAGACGATACCGCAGAGCCGCAAACTAAGAAGACGGCAGGTGACTATTTTCCTGCATTCTCACCATTAATGAATGTAAGAGGAGTTATCAGATTTGCACTTTAAACACTTAGTACTAAACTTTTTAACGTACTCGTGCTTTCTCTATAGTGCCTTCCCCCAACCAAAGCCACTAAAGTACTGTATCAGCCCTTCATTCAATTCCTGCTCTGTGAAAAGAGCAGTCTCCTAAGGGAGGGGGAAGAGGGAGGTGGGCAGGCATTTGACCAGCCTGCATTAACCATCTGTATTCACAGACGCTGTCTTCAATTGGGCATACTGTACTCTCTGGGCGGTATTCAATGAGCCGGAATCGCCAAGTTTTATGGCGATTCCGGGGTTTTTTCGTGGCTGACGGTGATTTTTGGAGCTGAAAATGCGAATCACCGTATTCAATGAGCTAGAATCGCCGTTGACGACCGGTGAATGAAGCTGCAATCGCCAAATGTTTTCCTGTACAAATCGCCGTTTTTTGTGTATAGGATTTTTCATGGGGAATCGACGGTAGTTGAGGGGAATCGCCAAAAGTGTATTCAATGTGAAGTTGGCGATTCCTTTTTCTTCTTTCATATCGCCGTTCCTCTCCGAGTGCCCCTCGTCATCTTTTTATGGTGAACTTTTATAGGAACATGTCAAATAATTGGTTTTAAGTGCTCTATTTAACTATGCAAGTGTAATGTATTATTATTTGCTGCCCTTGTGTGATGTGATGGTCGTAGAAGTGCTATACAAATATATATTTAATTTTTTCAGGTATTTTTTTTTTCTCCCACAAAGCACTGTTCTTACCCATGGTGCACCTCACTTACCCATGATTCTCCTCCCCACCTCACTCCTTCGTTTGCCCTTTGACCAGATTTCCCAGCGTTTGCCGTCTGCTGTATGGGAAGCGTTTGTCCAGGGTAATTTGCTTGTTTCTAGCATTTATCTGCGATTTTTTAAACAACTGACTACATTAATGAGGCTGTGTAGGGAAACGCCGGTATGGCTGAGAATCGCCGTTAGGGCCGGCGATTCTCAGCCACGTTGAATAGGGTGACTTGGCGACTCCCCACGAATCCCCATGCATGGCGATTCACTGCTAAAAACCGGCGATTGCCAGGCGAATGTTAAATCTGAATCACTGTAACCAGCGATTCAGGACATTGAATACCGCCCTCTGTGTACGTCCAAGTCCTCTTTCACATATAACGTACAGTTTGACAAAGCACCTTGCGTGTGAAACGCGTTGGATTAAGCACAAGAAGCCCCCCAGCAGAAGAGGAGAAGCAACCCCCTGCCAGACGATACCGCAGAGCCGCAAACTAAGAAGACGGCAGGTGACGTCACCAGCTGAACGCTCCGGAGTCCCGCCGTAAGTTTGTAAGAGCCGCAGCAAACGGCATAGATGTCAGAATAGTGCAGGGCTAGCTTATTTAACCTCCTTAAAACCTGGACTGCTTCTACTTACTTCTATAAGGAGTGTAAACATTATTTGGTCATTTATTTGATTTTACTATTATTTTTATTTATTTTTTATTTTTATTCATTTATTTTTATTATTATTTTTATTTATTTATTTTTATTTTTATTCGTACTTATTACATCTTTACATCTCTATTTCTCTTTAGCTGTTTCAGTTATACTTTATCTTTACCTTTTTGTCTCATTCTCAGAAATTAACCCTCCCACATTGCCTCACGTTTTGCCCCTATCTGTGTTTTACCCCATCCCCCCCTAGCGCCTGATCAATGTTGTGCACTTGCACAACACATTCACCCAATAAAAGCTCCCCAATCAGGATGCTCCTACCCACGAGCGCAAATCCTACTAAAAGGATCCAATCCTTTTTACAACCCATAGATTATAGAAAGTCACACTTATGGAGTATGAATAATAATAAAAATGTTAAAGTAAACAGTAGTCCAGTGTGATCTTTCTTTCTTTCTTTCGAATTGTTAATGGAGTCCATGTCTATGGGTCCAAAGGATAGGCATGCTGCAAATTCCAACTGTGGTACTGGAATGTAAAATAGCATGTGCTGCTATCAGGGCTTTATCAGTTCTTTAATATTAATATCAATTATGTCATGAAAAAATAAAAAGGAACAAAACAAATGGAATCTTAAAAATTGTAAAACAGGGAGTTAGAAATAAGGGATAAGTATAAGGGGTGTGTGTGTGTGTGTGTGTGTGTGTGTGTGTGTGTGTGTGTGTGTGTGTGTGTGGGGGGGGGGGGGGGTTTCCCATAGCTATAAGATAATAGGATAGATCTTCGATATAGGTAAGTACAGTTATCATAATAAAGTCAATCCAAAGGTATGGGTGGATGGAGAGCGTGAGTAGGGGTTTCACGATGCCATCAATCTGTATCTTCTAGTAAGTGGAGGATTTGGGAGCATGTTGTTGAGTGTAATGACTCAATATATTGACCCCATTTATGATAAAACAAAGTCACATGCCTGTCTACATCTGGTAGAACCGAGAGTCTATCAAAGACATATACATAACATATACAGCAGCATAGCACATACTTCACTGATCAATGGGGGATATCCAGTGTTGTAGAATCACTTTCTTTGCAAATGTCACGATGATCGTAAGTATAGGAATTAAAGAACTGTCTGATCTTTTCGGCAACCATTGCACTATTGGTAGCTCTCGAGGACTAGGGTTGGCTACCCCAGATCTAAGTAATCGAAGTATTAGCACATTATCTGGTTTTAATTATTAATTACTCTACACTGTTTCTCCCACCTCATTGGTAATAAATCCACAACAAAACCTGACAAAAACAAAATATTTCCAACTTTTAAGTGAGGAGTGTTATTCTATCTTTAAAAGTACAGATACTGAGGCCTGGAATGCTTGTCAATTAAAGCAGGAGTAAAACAGGTTTATATGGCATTTCTGCCTTAGTACATCTTACCTATTGTGTTGTTTTTTTAAATGAACAAAAAATGGTTGTCTTTTTTTCCCCTTACAGACAAATGGTGATCGATCGATCTATCTATCTATCTGTTAAGAGCCTTGAGTATTATTGGAGAAAGAGCGTTATATAAATAAAATTATTATTATTATTATCTATGTATTAGCCTAGCGTGTCTGGAACCCTTAATCAGGCCCTGACTGCTACATCACTCTGCTTACTTTGATGCACAGATAAGATGTGAAATATGATAGACATGTAAGAGGAAGTACAATAGCTATCTCACACTTATGTGGAAATATATTGTACAAGGGGTGTGGAGTGTGAATTCAAGCCTATGCAGAGAAACTGGAATTTCCGTTCCACTATTGCTATCTGTAAGCCACAGCTATATATAACAAATTAGAAAATGCAAACAACTTGGGACAGGAATACTATATAATTTATTTATTAACCCCTTCCCACAGAAGCTTACAAAGACTGTGTGCGCCCACATAATTTGACCTTCATTTTAATAAAAATGTTAATAAAAAAGCAAAAACAAAGACAAAAACAAACTAAACACATTTTATTTATGGACATACCTCCCAACTGTCTTGATTCCAGTGTGACAATCCCGTGATTTGGACACTGTCCCACCTGCAGTGGTGGAAGCTTATGAACACACTGCTCTCCTCTGGAAAGAAGAGGGTGAGACAGGGCTGACCAGCTCCTTTGGAAGCACTGGAGATGCCCCCAAAATGCTGAAAACATTCCTGAGGCCCGCTATCTCCAACAGGGGCCATATTCCTGTGGCCAGAGGCTATGCCCATCTTTGGGGCCCAACGGTCCCACTCTTCAGAATAAAGAAGTTGGGAAGTACTGTATGTATGCAGAGCAACTGGCATTCAAAATGTGTACTTAGGATACTGGTAATGTAAGTAGATCCTTCTGTCCTGATAGATAGTAAATAATAACAATAGAGTGCAACTCCCCCATGTCTATAATATTAGTGCCAAATTCAGAGCCATGTCACAAGTATATTTACACGGTCATCCCTGGGTTGCATACAGAACTTTTTTTAATTAGTACAGATATTAAAACTGATTTTGTGAAGATGCTTGATTATCCTGTTCCAATGTGTATTGTTGCATATATTTATATGTACAAAACTTATTTTGTTAGGTTTCCTCCCCTAAAAATGATAAAAGTCTGTTTCTGGTACAATCTACTTGGTAATTTTGTTCTATTGAATAGTATGTGTTCGGATGGAACCTTACTATTTTACTTTGGAATGACCCTTATACTTATTGGACCAGATTGTGAGCTTGCTACTAGGGATTAGGAGAACCACTTTGTGGAAGCTTTCTATGAGTACGCAGCATCATATCACTTGTGACATCGCTGAGTAACCCATGAGGATACACAGGCTGGCCACGGCAGCTGTAGCTGAGGCCAAAAGATCTACACCAGAAGGAAGAGACCCTGGTCTTGGCACTCCAACAAAAAGGAGGTTACATGCCTCGGTTTTGATAAAGGGAGCACCAAATGGCAAAAAATGGAGGTGACATGCCCCTATTTTGGAAAACTGAGCATCCCCAAACCATCAAAGAAGTGAGTTCCTATAAAGCAGGACCTGCACTGTACTGTACATGCGCAGAATGGGTCTGGTGCATCAACAATGTATCAAACATTGGTATATTGTGATTTCAATAATGCTGTGACCTTACCTGAATCGCCCTCTATTTTCATTTTGTGATTTCATTTCCAGGAACTTGTATTGTATTTGTGGTGTGTATAAATTGCTCTGAGAAGAATCATGTACATTTAGGTGATTATTTTGTTTATTTCTTAGAAATGTCCAAAACTAAAAATATATCTGTAGCAAGATATTATAGCATGACAACAATGTGTCCTGTCTCAGGAGGTATGATTTGGTGAGTTTGTAGTATATGTTCTTATGATTTAGTGTAAAGCAGGAGCACTCGTCATGTTGAATTGATTTTTTTATGTTACCGTGGCTATGGCAAGAACATATAGAAAAAAACAAAAGAGAATAAACATACAAATTACAAATCAATGTCCAGGTCTTGTACTGCCCAAGGTGACAAGTCGACCACAACACATATCAATACATAAAAGATGTCTACTGGCCTGAGCCTGAAAGAAAATACATAGGGGCAGATGTGTTAAGCTTTAACAAGAGATAAACGTGAGGGTGATAAAGAGTACTACATATCCAGCCAATCAGCTCCTAAATGTCATATTATAGGCAGGATTGGAAAAATGACATTTAGGAGCAAATAGGCTGTACGTTTATCACTCTTTACCACCCATATTTATCTCTTGTTAAGGCTTAATTCATCTGCTCCATAGTATCCTGAAACTTGCAACTGTTTGTGTGAAGGCTGCACTGTGCCAGTATCTACTGAGCACAGCTGCAATTATCCTAGTCATTTTCTTTGCTGCATGCTCAGATCTTTAAGAAAAAAGCACCCACAAGATTAGCCTGGTAATTACCGAAGTTAATGGGCCAGATTCTCTAAGCTTCAAAAGTGATAAAATGGAGAGTGATAAACAGCCAGCCAATCAGCTCCTGTCTGACATTTTTCAAACACAGTCTGTGGCATGGCAGGTGGGAGCTGATTGGCTGGCTGTTTATCACTCTTCATTTTATCACTTTTGAAACTTAGAGAATCTGGCCCAATATATGCTGTTGGTACATACGGTAGCTTGGTCCAGATGGGCACACAAAGGGCACCCATTATAAATAGACCATGGTCATGTTTCAGACATAGGCCCTTATTCTGGTTGGTGCGGCCAGAGCCGCACACGGGGCTCCGGCCGCACAAACCAATCCCCGCCCACCCTACGGATCGCCACGGCCGTCCGTACACGGACGGCTGGCGATCCGCATAAAAATGGTGGAGGCGTACGCCTCCACCATGGTGGGAGCTGCCCCCTGCATTCGATGGTCGTCGACCATCGAAGGCAGGTCCGCACGCCCCGGCAGCTCCCGCAAGCTGAGACCACACGGACAATCGTCCGTGTGGTAGCTTGTATGGGGGCTGAAAGCTGACATCCGGCGACGTCAGCTTTCCGCCCCCATGAGTTGCGTCATGCCCTCATTACCATGCATACGCCCCGCGTTTGCATGGGAACGCCCATGAAACGCGGGGCGTACACATAGGGAAATGAGGGCATGAAGCCTCTCACGCCCCTATACGCCCCCTTTGCGGCGGACGAAATACGTCTGCGGCGAAGGGGGCTGCACATGCGCAGATTGACCTCTGCGCATGTGCAGAGTAAAAACATCGGCGGTACGGCCGCACGCGGGCCGTACCGCACGAAGCAGAATAAGGGCCATAGATATGTGCACCATTCCACTAAGTGGCTCTCTTTGCAGCAATGTATTCAGGGAATATAGTGTTGTCATTGTATATTACAAAGACTCTGGCAATATGCATACATTATACATGCACATATACAATTACATCAACAATTGCAATATGATGAATGCTACATAGAAATGTTTATTCACTATAGAAATATTTATTTACTGAAGAAACTCCTGTAAGGAAAATTAATCAAATCAATGTTGCTCAGTTGCTGCAATATTTTTTTGTACACAGAGTAAATATGACATAGGTCATTTGGAACAAGGATTGAGAGGGCATTTGGCTTTTAGCATTAAACTGCTCAATTAACACATTTATTGTGGAGTTGGTACAGTATGCAAGCTAATAAAGGGCCCCTATTATAAACCAACAATTTCACCATTTCCACATGAGTAAAGGAAACAGGTTTGTAATTGTACTGTTGACTAACTTAATTCATCACACTCTGTAAATCTTAGCTTTTGTAAGATTGTCTCTGTTAGTTAACGTAACATCATCTTGTATCTCTGAGAAACTGCAGGCATCTAGAAAGGCGTCTTTTGCTAAATGACTTTACTACTTACGGACAGTGACAGGGAGGCGACGGGGACCGGCGGGGAGCTCTGTTGGAAGAGGACGTGCGAGCGTCTTGTGCGTGCGTGTCCCCTTCCGGCGGCTGGTGGTTGGCAATCCTACATCTGTAAGTCCAATATTCAAACAGGGGAGGCACAGCAGCTGCCAGTGAGTCCTAGTCAACGATAATTGGCAGTGTTTGGGGCAGAAGTTGCTGTAGCTCCCCCATTTGACTATTTGTGGCCCCACCTTTGGAGGCACCATTGAATAAAACTATTCCCAAATAGCACAATCTTTAGAAATTGTCGGCACTAGGTAATTTTACCTCAGTAATTTTGGCAACCAGCACCGGGCCCAAACAGCCAACAGGGTAATGCCACAGACGGGGAAAACTTATTAAGTAACTTCCGCCGCCAGGCCAAAGCATTCAGCCATGTGGCTGGTCAGCCCAGGCAGGGACCCTGAAGGAGTGGAGACCCCCCCCTCCAGAGTGACCCCTGCCCAGGCTGAAGCCCGTGTCTGTCCCCGATGCTGTTTGGGCGGTGGCCATCAGGCTGATAAATGGTTAAAAGTAGAATAAACTATTGCGTATTGTTATGGAACTACAAGTCCCAGCAAGCCTACATCGCATGCCGGGACTTTGAGAACCACAAGTCCCAGCATGCGGGGCATTAGAGGGCCGCTGGGACTTGTAGTTCAACAACAGTACAAATAGTGAATAAATACACACACACATATAGGAACAGTAAAAGTTTATTACACACATAGCCCACTCATACAATACTGGCCTACACTACTATACACTACAATACTCTTGACACGAAGGATCAGTCCCCTTATCCTGTAGAATCCATTTGGGGTTCCTGTTGAAAGAAAAAATACTCACATACCGGCTTCTCTGCTTCTCCTGGACCGCACAACGCCATAGAAACTGTGTGAATTTGGATGTTTTTATAGAAAAAAAAAATCACAAAAGTCTAAAAATCGCACCCTATTAAATCTTGCCCCACATTCTCTACACTATAAGCTCAGTTCACAAACATAGAGTGCTGAGTTGTCATGTACTGTACCTTTAGGATGTAGGCATTAATTCCAGCATTTGTTATGTTAGATATCTATCAAGTTATGTACAGTAACAACTATGTTTGCTATGCTTTTATATTGTGTCTGCAGCGGGCAGTAGCTCAGAGCTTCTTGTGATTGAAACACCCTGTAGAACCCATTTACATTTTGACTATAAAAATTGTTATCTGGGAAGCTCTAATATTAAGATCTCAGGACACTAAGGAGGTTATTCTGGTCGGTGCGTACTTTCCCGACTTCTTACGGAGCGGGCCGCACGCCACGCTATGCGGACATCGTCCGTAGAAACGCCCATTGAGCCCCCGCATTCGGACGGACTCACTCTTTAAGAACAGGGCGTGTGTACGGACGACATATAAACCTTGCGTGTGCGGTGGACACGTACAGATTCTGCACGGCCTTACCACGTAAGCACGGTCTTACCGCGTCAGAACGTACGGGAAGCTGGCCGTACGCACTGATGCGGAGTATTTACGCACAAATCAACACTATTATCATAAGACCCAAATCTGTGCCATTACCCGCTTATGCAATTAGCCAACCTCATTCAAAAGGGATTGTTTTTAATGGTCATCTATTATTTCTCTAATTGATCATTAAACACTTTTCTACCACTTTACATTAACCCTTTCATCATGCTAAGTGCACAACGTTTTTTCTTGCCCCTTTACGCCCATGTGTTATCTATGAATATGTATATACCTGCTACCTGTATATTCTGCTGTGGCTATGTATGTGTAGAATACATGGATTTTTTATCTATTATTTAATTGTCTTCCTGCTATGCTACCTTTCATTTTGTTGCAATTTCTAAATTATGTTATAAGTTCATTTAATAAATGTTTTTTGGTTTCCCCCAAATGTGTGGTTTAATTAATACATGTAGAAGTAACATGTGTAGTAGTATTATTAATATGAAGTGGTGTTCATTATTTGCAGTGTAAAAGTGTGTGAAAAGTACAGCATATACGTGTGTGTTTAGTAATGTTCCATTTAAGCTGCAATGTTTGCAATTGAAGCAGTGAGAAGCGTGTAATTAACAAGTAATGAGTAAAGTAGGTGATTGTATTGTGTTCACCTGACATTGGTTGTAGTGATTAGGCGTTCCGTTTGCCTAGCGCATGACCGAGTGGTGTCCGCAAAGCAATACTTGCTTATGGACACTGCATATTTCTAGCCTTTTTGTTCGCGTGCATTCGGTGTGCTGTCCGAATGCACGCCCACCAAAATAAGTGCACTCCCCCGTGTCCGCCCATGTTTCCGCCCAGTTTAGCCCACTTTGAAACTACGCCCCTGTGTCATTCCGAATGACGCCCATAATACGCCCATATTTCCTGAGTGATTGCGGTGCACATTTCTGTACGGTATTAGTGAGTACAAGTACGGAGACCATGCGTGGCACATGCGCATAGCGTTCCCCACGCATGCGCAGACGGCTAAAAAACGCCATCCGAAAGTATATGGGAAAGTACGCACCAACCAGAATAAGGCCCCAAGTACCAATAACAGGCAAGTATCTGCAAAACGTGGGAATCTTCAGTTCTCAATGTACTCTAATAAGGGAAAAGAAGACTCAAATAGTTTATGACTAAAGTTCATTTTTTTATGACATTACATTGGAAGTAAATATATCATAGGTCAGCAAGGTGTGGCAAAAGCGAGAAAGTGATCAAAGAAATAGTGTGTGAGTGTGTGCTCCACTATAAATACCATATAAACAAATACACCATTTCCAAGTCTAGTTTAAGAAGTGGAACTAATTATGACAATACCTAATAATGTACAGTATAAGCACTGTGCTGTTGAGTAGGCTTTAAGTGAGCAGTAACATGTTTTGCCTTGCAATATATCCAACATTAGTCCTACAAATACATGTACATGTCCGCTGCATAATGATGGAGTGTTCCAGTATATAGAAACTGAGAAAGCATTAACAAGATTTCTGTAATAGTAAGTTTTATTTATATAGCGCACTTTCTCCAACAGGACTCAAGGAGCTTACATTGCTTCTTTATTCCATTTAAAAAAAAAAAAAACATTTCCAATATGTTGGTCCTTTAGACTTTTTAAAAAAATCACCAACAATGATGATACTAAAAAGAAGAAATAGAACTTAACCACTCAGGGGCTTAACTAGAACTTTGTGAGACCCCAAGCAAAATATTGAAAATCCCCCACCGCAACCACTGTCACATTGAAGGAGCTATGAATCAGAATCGATGGTGGAACACCAAAGGAGCATTAAATCAGAATCTATGGTGGAACGTGGAAGGAACTGTGAATTGGGATCAATGGTGGAACATCGAAGGAGCTGTGAATCAGGATTGAGGATGGAACAATGATAGAGCCAGTTGGGAATGCTTTCCCAGGATCCTTGTGCCCACTGGGAAGTGGGGATGGTACTTGTTTCCTAGCACGGCCACAATCGTGGGGATCGTGTACCTTTAAGTTAAGGTACACGATCCCCACGATGGACCCGATTTCCTTTGAAATCAAGTCCATTTTGCCGGCAAAGGTACAAAATCAGGGGCATCGCGTCGGTCGGGACCATTAACATTAGTCCCGACGCGACCGACGCGATGCCCCCGATTTTGCCATAGGCTTCAATGTTAAAATATTTTTTAACATTGAAATTGTGAGGATCGCGTCGGTCTTGTGCCATTATAATGGCACAAGATGAGATGGACTTGATTAAGTCCATCTCACATTGAAAAAAATGTGAAAAATGTGAAATGGGCCAATATGACCCATTTCACATTATAGATGTCCCCGTCGTCCCCCCACGATAGACGCCAACCCGAAGCGTGGCGAGCGCAGCGAGCCCGCGAGGGGCGGCGGTGCGCGTCCTCCGACCTTTTCATTCCCCTACTATCCACGTCGGCGTGGAGTTGAGAATATATAGTGTGGCGAGCGCAGCGAGCCTCCGAGCCCGAAGCGTGGCGAGCGCAACGAGCCCCGCGAGGGGATGCGTATACCTGTGAAGTTATACGCGTCCCCTCGCGGGGCTCGCTGCGCTCGCCACGCTTCGGGCTCGGTGGCTCGCTGCACTCGCCACACTATATATTCTCAACTCCACGCCGACGTGGATAGTAGGGGAATGAAAAGGTCGGGGGACGCGCCCCGCCGCCCCTCGCGGGCTTGCTGCGCTCGCCACGCTTCGGGTTGGCGTCTATCGTGGGGTGGGGTTTACGTCGTAAAATTTGGGGGTCTAGGGAATATTTTACATTGAATCCAATGTAAAATCGGGTCCCAGGGACCCGATTTACATTTGATTCAATCAAAAAATCGGGTCGGTCGCGACACGATTTTTCCGACACGACCACCCCGATGTAAATCGGGGTGGCCGTGCTAGGAAACAAGTACCGTGGGGATTGTCTGGAGCAATTAGCCCAGGGACAGGTTGTACAGGATTGGCTTAGGAGGAACAGATGACTGGAACAAACATGTTTGGTCAGGAATACTTGTGGCCTGTAGTAATGGTGGTGGTGTAGGGAGCTTAGAGTGACAGTATAACATGACATGATGGGCATGCTGTGTAGCCACATGGATAGCGGCACTGGGTGACTTCAGGAGAGACTGTGGGATTGCTGTACTGCGCACTGTACGCAAACAACACTGATGACAAGCAGACGTGGAGTGCAGTGACAGCCTGGTCAGACACTTGAGGGGTAAGAAAATCTGGGTACTTGTGTAATAGCACAGCACCCAGCTACGCTAAGTTTTCAGTGTAGGCTAAGTTATGCTGTCAGCGTAGCCCAACGGCTGCCTAGCGTAGTTAGCGCAGTGACTTCGCGGCAGGCAAACGGCTGCCTAGCGTAGTTAGCGTACTTAGCGTAGTGAGTCCGCGGCAGCCCAGCTCTGTCCCTGGCATCCATGGCTCTGTCCCCGGTGTCCATGGCTCTGTCCCCGGTGTCCATGGCTCTGTCCCCTGCGTCCATGGCTCTGTCCCAGGCATCCATGGCAAGCCTAGTGAGCACCTCTCACACAGCGCCGGTAACCGCCAGATCCCCTGCGCTGGCAGACGCCAGCGGAGAGGGGATCATGCGGGAGCCAGCGGAGAGGCCCCTGCGTCTTAGACTCTCCTGCGTCTCAGTAATTATTGCGGCAGGGTACGGCAACCCTGCCCGTGTCCACTTCAGGGAGATGGGGTTAGGGGTTCGGTAGCACGTGCGTCTCCTGCACAAAGGGGGTTATGCGGTCGCAAGTGCATCTGATGCACAATAAAGGAGGCATTTGCCAGTGCTCCATGTTATATACTGGCAAATGCCTCCATTTTAAACCCACACTATCCACGCCAGCCCAAAGCGTGGTGAGCATGAAGTTGAATATATAAAGCGTGGCGAGCGCAGCGAGCCCCCGAGCCCGAAGCATGGTCAGCGCAGCGGACGCGGAATACATGTAAAGTAATCCGCATCCCCTCTCGGGGCTCGCTGTGCTCGCCACACTTTATAAAATCAACTCCACGCTGACGTGGATAGTGAGGGTATGAAAAGGTTGGGAGGATGCGTAACGCGTCCCCTCGTGGGGCTCGCTGTGCATGTCATGCCGTGGAACACATTCAAACCTGCCATATCATACATATGAGACAGTAATGATGACATGTGTTAACCAGGGCCATCTTAACATTAGTAAGGGCCCCTGGTCAAACTAATTCATTGCCCCCCCCCCCCTCCCGGTGTATTAGTTTGCCCAGGAGCCCTCAGTCACATCCCCCAACCCTCACCTCTGCAGCAGCTGCAGCCAGTCAGCTTCCGATTATCAGCCGGGGGTAAAGCAGCAGCTGCTGGGTCCTTAGACTAGCGCTCTTTGCCAGTGGGACGGGAAGCGTTGCTGCATTTGAAAAGACTGGCCAGATGGCCAGCGGGGATGATCAGATCCTCGCCACCTGGACCCCGGCCGCCATCTTTCCCATTCCCAAGATGGCCCTGGTGTTAACTGGTAACTGGATTTTAGAGAAGAAGAAGAAGAAGAAGAAGAAGAAGAAGAAGAAGACTACTTAACAAAGGACAATAATATCGAAATTATCAAGAAGAAAGAAAAAAATGAAACAGTTATTCTTCTGATTCTGCATTGACAGAAACTGCAGCAGAGATGGATGCAGTTGTGTCTGCATCTATGTCGACTGTTTTTTTTGTCAGCCTGTGGGAGCAGAGTTAAGGCATAAAGTATACACTGTAAAGCTTTTCCTGCGCCAACAGTCTTTTGCCAAATGAATTCCTGTAGGTAGGAGTCCAGATTCTGGTGTGCAGTGCCCCTTTGATGTTTGTTACGCCACTTACACGATCCCCAAAGGCGTTCAATGTTTTGGCTGTGAACCCCAGTGTCCGGATCAACAAAATTATAGCGGTGGTTCACCCGTGCATAGTGGTACCCTGCCTGCTCCAGCTGTTCGGTGTAATATGCACACCAGCAATCCGAATATATAGTTGTCCCCGGTTCTATATATTTGTTGATGGCGGCCATCAGGGTGCTGGCGTCACATCTTTTCACAGGTGTTATGAAACAGTCAACGGTGTCTCTGGAAATGCCTCCAAACAGCCACTGTTGAGGCAGCACTCGTCCGACAGACTCTCATCCACCTCCACTATTTTTCCCGGACCACCAATCTGGTGTTGGGGCTGCGACATTAAGTCCACGGTGCAGGCCTCCCGCATAAGGGTATTGTACAGCACGATGGTTTTATTGGACAACTTTAGTTGTCGCTCACAAAAAGATATGCTTGTGAGCTCCTCCGCCCATGAATAAATAAAACGGATGAGGGTAAGAAATGGTATACGACACACCGGGAACCAATGTGCCGCACGGAGACTGACCTTCTTACGACAGTTCCTTCATACTCAAGCGCATGGGGTGTATATTAACACAGGATTGTGTCAGTGGCAGCAAATGGTGCTGAAAAGAAGCCACCGACTCCTCCTCTGTCTGCAGCAGGTTAAACATGCTGAGAGGTTCTGCAGCCATTCCTAATTAACAGCGTCAGAAATAATGCAGTCACTTCCCCTCTGACTGACTACGGTAACTGTGTAACGCTGACTGTCTACGCTGGCCACGGAAACACTATGCTACTTATGACTGACTATGCTGGCTACACTGGCCGCGCGAACACTACGCTGATTCTGACAGGGACGCTACGCTAACTACGTAACAGGCGCCGTGATAATACACAAGTACCAAAATCTGTTTTGTTACCTGGAGCGTGACAGTATGGCTACAACATATGGAATGTTCTTTACCCCAGTTCTGCCTAACTCCTCCATTCTCCCCTGCCTATTCAATCCTTTGCTCCTCTGCCGATATGACCACCTTGCATCAGAAAGTTAATGTGCAAATATGTGTAAATAGAGGTGCACAGAAGGTCCACATCTGCACTTTTACTGTACAGTTGCCAATTTTTCACTGTAAAGGGGCATACACACAGGGCAATTTTAACCCCATGAGTAGATCGCTTAGAAATTAAGCACGGATCGCTCCATGCATATGGCCCCGGGAGATGGCAATGCGCGGTGCTGCACGTCACTATCACCCACAGAGATAGCCAGTGCTTGAACTGTCTATCCTCCTAGAACGCAGGGTTTTGCCTATAATAAATAGGCAAAACCCCAATCTGCGCAAATTACTTACTGCACATCGTGGGTGCTGAGCAGCGCGTGCAGTGATGTGTGCTGAGTGATCCGTGTTTCAGCATGTCGCTCAGCATGGGCTGCAGTCACCCCGTGTGTAAGGGGCATAAGAATTGCAATCGTACTGTCAATTGCAAGTTGCTGATTGTAAATAAATAATGTTTTAACAAATCTTTGTTCCATTTCACATTTTACTGCCTAAAGCTTTGAAACAACATCTTCAAATAGATATGTGTTAGTGTGTGTGTGTCGCTGAGTAAAAATTTATGGAATAGATTAAAACATCATTAATATCTTAACACTAAGAGTGAGCTAATTTTCACCAGACAGCACTTGGAAATGTAACAACATGAGAGTCTAATTTTCATAAGCCACCTCTTGGGAATGTTACAGAATTATAAAGAAAGCAAGATCTTTTTTTCATTCAGCCTTTTCCTTGGTGAGTGGTGGGCTCTGCAAATTTTAGCCCATTAATGCGTGCAGATTAGAATTTATTGCTTTATAGAAGTTAAGCAAAAGTGGTTGAGCCAAAAAAAGGTGTTTGAAACCACATCCTTTTGCAGGAAGTAAGGAAAAATAACAATTTATCAGGTCCTAATGCTGAAGAAATGGTTGTAAAAACCACAGAGCATTTGCCTTTATCAACCAAAACTACTGAAAGTAAATATCATGAAAAGTGAAAAAGTTGTCCAACTTTTTGTTGCATTCAAAAATATAAAATGTTTAGTCTATGCTGACTAAGTGATTGTCATGACAGCTAATATTCTACACTTGACTGGAGTAGGGACTGATGTGCCTTGCAGTTTAATCAATGAGGCCCTGAGCAGGAGTTTGTGCATATACAGTACTTAAGGCAGATTTGAACAGACTTTAAAGATAAGACAGTGTTATAACACAGAGTGAGGCAGATGTATCAAACTCCATATAACATTTTGTAAATAACAGTTCCCGCTTCTCCAGCACCCTTTATTTGCAGATGTATTAACCCCCCAAGCTAATAAGGAGAGCCGTTATGCCCAGCATGAACGGCTCTCCTTATTGGCTCCCCCGGCATCCTGCACATGTGCGATGCTCTTTCCTCCCCCCGGCCGGCTGTCTGGGCATACGCGAGATCTCGCTACAACCATGAGATCTCCAGCTCAGTCCGAGCCAGAAGCAGGGCTAGCGTTGTCCCTACAGTGGGGGATAGGACAACGCTAGCCCTAAGCTGCTAATCACTGGGAGGGATTGAAGGGGACAGCCCCGCCAAGCGTAACTCGGCGGGCTGGCACTAGCGCACGTTAGGTGAGCTAGTAATACATTGAGGAAAATGTAATCCCCCCCCAGTTAACTAGCGTTATGTAAATTTCTGCACTTAACGCTGGTTCATACATTGTAAGCTTGCGAGCAGGGCCCTCCTACCTTTTGACTGTCTGTAAATACCCGGTTTGTTGTATCACTGTCTCCTTTGTAAAGCACAACGGAATATGCTGCGCTATATAAGAAACTGTCAATAAATAAATAAATACATCTGCCCCAGTGTGTTCACTGCACATTAGGTTGTGAGCCAACCCCCTTTTTTGTAACATTGAGAAAGATTTTGATATCATGTGTCCTTTGCTAAACTTTCTGCACCCTGGACAACCATACTACCATGAATGGCAGCAGCCACAGTACTAGTACTTTGTTGCTGCTCATGCTCTTCTATGGACTGATCATGATCCATATCAACTCAGAGCTTGCATTTATTAAAGCAGTGGCACGGTACTTACTGATCTCTACTGAACACACAACCTTTTCACTTTTTTTGTTTACAAATGACAACTCACACTGTGGAGTCACAGTGCTTATATTTATGTGAACACAATGAGGTACAGCACCAACAGCACACACCAAGTTGTACAAAAATATAGGGTTAAGGCTTCTCCTGTATTATATTTTATATTAGCACTGGGCTACACTGTGGCTAGCACCAAAAAAACATTAGTGTACTGTGCAACAAGGGTTAATGTTGCCCTATATGGAACTCTGGGATGCAGCTGCTCTGTAGGCAAAGACAAAACAGTAACACCAGTGTGCAGTTGCACATAGGGTTAATGCTCGACAGCAGTGTGACACAAGAGTACCAGTGTAATACGCACGGTAATGTAACGTTCAAGTTTTTGCACTATAAAATAAAAAAAAACAATGATTTTGTAAATGCATGTGTAGAAAAAATATCAACACTAATGCCCCATACACATAAGATCATATTGCTTATTAATGATATGATCAATTCCCGCTGAACTCCCTGGCGAACAATATAGCACACACACACTGAACGATATAATTGACAATATCATTCACAGTGTCATTCAGTGACATCCTTTGGTCCCCGCTCCCTACTTGAAGTCGTTGTTGATATATTCAAAAGTAAGCTGCATGTACAGTCAATGGAGGTCATCGTTAACGCATTATTAATGCATCGTTAATGATATTGAGTATACACACTGGACGATATTACTAACGATATCGCTCAAAAGGGCCAAAATGAGTGATATCATTTGTAACATTACTTAGTGTGTATGGGGCTTTAGGAATCTGAGGGGACTGTGGTGGACAAATAGGTCAGCTCAGCCCCGGGGTGGGCAGATATGTCACCTCAACAGTGATCAGTTCACTAGCACAGACCGTTATCACACAGCTCTCCGGTGATGCTGTGTAAAATGGCACCCAATTCACAGCTGCAGGGACTTATTCTGGAATCTGAGCCTATTGGAAACACCCAAGCCAGCCGTCAGATTCCCTCAGAAGCCTGAAGTTCAGGCAGGCATAGTTTTCAGAAATCCGAGCCCGCTCTATCTACTTGTAACATGACTTTCCCCCCAATTTTCTGCATTTACGAAAAAGCGGCTCAGATTTCATTTATATTTACATTCCCACAGGCAGCTAGTCCACATCCCATTCTATCCACTCTGTCCTTACATAATAAGGAACAATATACAATGCTTTTATGCAGATATCACATTGTGCAAGAAATCTTAATGATAATTGCTTTATAGCTGATTTACACTTTAGACACACTCTTCTTTTGGCTGTACATGATCACTGTTGAATGTTATTTTTCACACAACGTCCACTAGAAATAATTGAGTCCCAAATGAGTTTTACTCTGGCTTGGCTTTGCCAAGGTTGATAAATCAGGCCCCAAGTATGAATTGACATTAAATTTTATTATTCCTCTTTCCACTTCGGTGTCTTCTTAATACGAGGCTGTAAGAACTCTCTGAACTTTACATTTTAAAATCAAACCGGTATCTTGGCAACCAAGGTGAACGCACTTTGCCTTGTGAAAGGACATTACTGAGATGACAGCTAAGCTTTTAGGAAATTTATTGCTCTCATGCAAGACATCTATGTAAACATAGGGCGCCCCATCTCTTGCATTTAAATGCAGTTGGAGACATTCTATTTAGTGCATAGTGTGTGTAACATTTATTTTCATATCATCGGTGCAAACATAAAGGTCAAGACGTAAACGTCACTGTGTTTCAGCCAGGAAAGGCTTATTAAGGACGTGCACATCAGTGTGTTCTTATAACTTTAACGTTGTTCCCAGTGAACATGTTTTTGTAACCCTCTTGAAATGATAATGTAATCATGATTGGGAAGATATGTGAAAGGAAAGCACTTGTATATACTGTAGTAGGTCAGAGTACAAGCAAGTATATATTATGTTGCACAGATATAGGCAGATGGAGGCCAGCACTATCTGGACTGCAAAATATTGTTCACAAAAGGTCCAGGGATTATAATGAGTCTCTGTGGATTCCTGAGCATATGGAGAGATTCTATTTGGATCTGTCTCTCTAGCCACAGCATGTTTGGATTTGCAACACTTTCTCACAAATCATGCTTTTTATCTCTACTGTACCTCAGGACCATAAAACAGATTAAGGCCCTATAATCCCGGTTTAGACTGTAACATGTCATTTGCTTTTTGCGAGGAAGCATTTGCTAAAATAAGTGCAATCGAAAGTTCATTTAAACAAACAATTAGGAATGTAGGTGTGCTCTTATCTACTGTTTGGGTGGATGTGATAACATTTTCCTTAGTAAGAAGAAATTGTTATCATAGTTGGGGCTTTTTTTTTTTTTAAAGCACTGGAAAATTAATTTCTGCTAGCTATCATCTTAATAAATCACAGCTGTTATATGCCAAAGTCCAACAGCTGAAGTGCTAGGTTATAATTCACAGAATAGACCTTCATCATAATCCCTTTGCTTTCAGGAGGTTGTTAAAACCAGGACATGTTTTATGCTTCATTTTCAAACATTTTGAGGAATCGCACCATAAAAATTCAAATGGCAAAAACAATCTGATCCCAGAGGAAGTTGTGAGCACCAAAGTGAAATGTGAAATACCATCTTGCTATGGACCATGAAGTACTTGAGTCGCAAATTCTCCATATGTTCAATGTGGGTCTATCACTCTGAATACGTTTGATGAAAAATATCTAAATATAATAGTTAAACATTTTATTCTAAACATATATAGTATTGTTATATTTTAATAACCCTTTTCTACATTATATTGGGTAGAGCCTCTTAGCAAGTTGTGAGCACCAATTTCTTCTTCTTGTGCTGGAAAAGATTTATCTAGTAACAAACACATAAATTCAGCTCTAGTACAGAGGCACTGTAGCTTGCAGTAAGGAGGGAGAAAGTAGTACAGATTTCACACATTTGTGCCTAAAGTGGAGCTGACCCTGACAAATAATAATGTAGATTTATTGTAGGTGAGAAACTGTAAAATTCAATTTATTTAACATGTATACATTGCGGAAAAGGTGGGCGTCGGGACTTCAATATGAGTAAGGTAAGGATGACATAACCCGGGAGGGGAGGGGGGGGGGGGGGCTTCTGGGGTGGGAAAAATAGCGTTAGGCTGCAGGGAGGGAAGGTTAATTACTTTAGGCACTTGGAAGGAGCGGTTTGGGTTAGAGCTATGCTTAGGCAGTAGGATACAGGAGTTAGGATTAGGCACTAGCCAGAGAGGGTTAGGGGTAAAGGAAGAGGGTTATGTTACTTACGGAGCCCCTATTTGGATTCTCCATAATGAAATGCTGGGGCTGTGTTTTCACTGATGTGATATCGTATGTATCCTGTTAAAAGTCGTATGTGTGCCTATTATTATTATAATTTTATTTATAAGGCGCCACAAGTGTTTCGCAGCGCCGTACAAAGAAACAATACAGGGAGACAAAACTTGGCATAACATTGAATAAATAACAAAAGTAGAGTACAAATAAAGAGCGCCACAGTTCAATACACATTACAGCTTAAATATAAGTAGTGAGGACTCAATTAACATACAACTAGAGGCTTGAGGCCAATGATGGAGATGGGCATGCAGACGAAGATGGTCACTGAGGGGGAAATTTACTAATATGGATTCGTAGAAAAAAGGTGTATTCGTAGGGAGAAATACACCTTTTTTTTACAAATTTGTATTTGCGGGATTTTCTATCCCCAAAATACAACAATTCGTAGTCCTAGGGATGGAACATTCGTATTTGTATTTACAAATACGAATGTCTACACCATCGTTAGGATACGACAGAAATCACCATTCAAAAGAATGGTGGTTCCTGATTTACTAAGCAGCCGTATAGAAAATACGGCTGCTTTTGTCCACGAAAATACGGCAGAAAAATAGAACACCATTTTCCTGTCGTATTCTCGTTTTAGCCTGCACGGATCAGTCAGATCCGTGCAGGCTGCGGTGTAAAAATAAATAAAATAAAATAAATAAATAAACGGCGTGGGGTCCCCCCCACAGCCGAAACCAGCATCAGGCTGACAGAGCCTGGAGCCGGCAATTAAAAATCAGGGAACCCGACAAATAGGGGTTCCCTGATTTTTAACAACCAGCCCCAGGCTCCTGCTCTGGGGCTGGTTCCCAAAATACGGGGGACAAAATGACTAGGGGTCCCCCGTATTTTAAGAACCAGCCCCAGGCAAAACCAGCCAGCAGGGTAATGCCACAGCCGGGGGGAGACTTTTTATGCAAGTCCCCCTGGCCAAAGCATTCATCCCTACTGACTAGTCAGCCTGGCCAGGGGCCCTGGGGGAGTGGGGACCCCCCCAATAAAGGGGTCCCCCCCTCCAGGACTTACCTGGTACTGTCCCCGATGCCCCTGGGCGGTGGGCATCGGGCTGATTCAAGTGTAAAAAAAAGAATAAACTATTGTTTTTTACTGTGGCACTACAAGTGCCAGCACGCTGGGGCTTGGAGAACCACAAGTCCCAGCCTGCTGGGCATTAAAGGGCCCGCTGGCACTTGTAGTTCCACAGTTAAAAAAATAGTACACAAAACACACTGACACAAAATTTGAATAAAAGTTTAATACACACATCACACACACACTGATGCTTACCTATCTTGATCCCGTCGGTAGGTCACTGGCTCCGGTGTCGCGCGCCTCCGGTGTCGGCGGCTCCGGTGTCGGCGGCTCCGGGGTCGGCGTCCTGTCTGAAGAAAATCTATGGTGGACCTGTGGAAGGAAATCCTACTCACCAGGTCCTCCATGGATGATCTTGTGTCTTCTGTCTTCTTTTCCAGGGCTTATTTCTTTATCTTCTTTCTTCTTTCTTCTTCTTTACGCTGCCGGCTCCCGGGACTTTCAGAGCTTCAGAGATGTTTCCTCCTCGACGTCTGGACTAAGAATGAATTCTAGCCAATCAGGAGCCGACTTTACTGGCTCCTGATTGGCCACTAGGCGGCTCCTGATTGGCTAGAATTCATTCTTAGTCCAGACGTCGAGGAGGAAACATCTCTGAAGCTCTGAAAGTCCCGGGAGCCGGCAGCGTAAAGAAGAAGAAAGAAGATAAAGAAATAAGCCCTGGAAAAGAAGACAGAAGACACAAGACCATCCATGGAGGACCTGGTGAGTAGGATTTCCTTCCACAGGTCCACCATGGATTTTCTTCAGACAGGACGCCAACCCCGGAGCCGCCGACACCAGAGCCGCCGACACCGGAGCCGCCGACACCGGAGCCAGCGACCTACCGACGGGATCAAGATAGGTAAGTATCAGTGTGTGTGTGATGTGTGTATTAAACTTTTATTTAAAATTTGTGTCAGTGTGTTTTGTGTACTATTTTTTTAACTGTGGAACTACAAGTGTCAGCGGGCCCTTTAATGCCCAGCAGGCTGGGACTTGTGGTTCTCCAAGTCCCAGCTTGCTGGGGAGGCTTACTGGCACTTGTAGTGCCACAGTAAAAAACAATCGTTTAATCTTTTTTTTACACTTGAATCAGCCCGATGCCCACCGCCCAGGGGCATCGGGGACAGTACCAGGCTTCAGCCTGGTCAGGTAAGTCCTGGAGGGGGGGGACCCCTTTATTGGGGGGGTCCCCAGGGCCCCTGGCCAGGCTGACTGGTCAGAGGGTTAATGCTTTGGCTGGGGGGACTTGTATAAAAAGTCTCCCCCCGGCTGTGGCATTACCCTGCTGGCTGGTTTTGCCTGGGGCTGGTTCTTAAAATACGGGGGACCCCTACTCATTTTGTCCCCCGTATTTTGGGAACCAGCCCTAGAGCAGGAGCCTGGGGCTGGTTGTTAAAAATCGGGGCACCCCTATTTGTCGGGTTCCCTGATTTTTAATTACCGGCCCCGGCTCCTTCAGCCTGGTGCTGGTTATAGCTGTGGGGGGGACCCCACGCTGTTTTTTTTATTTATTTATTAAATTTTTCTATTTTTTTTTTACACCTTGCAGCCTGCACGGATCTGACTGATCCGTGCAGACTGCCTGTACGAATTTGTATTAGCGGCCGTATATATGGCCAGCTAATACGAATTCCTACGACATCGGAGGGTTACAAAGCAGTCGTATATGACTGCTTTGTACATTCCCTCCGGAACACGACTTTGCATAGGACTGAAACAGTCGTATGCAGTCGTAGGGGAAATACTAATTCGAAAAACTAGGTTTTTCATATTGGTAAATTTCCCCCTAAGTGTTTGAGTATAGGAGAGCTGTGAGTGAAATGTGAAGAGAAGTGGGCTTTGACAACAGGAGGGAAGAGGGCCCTGCTTGGAGGAGCTTACAATCTAGTAGGAAGGGGAGACAAACAGATTACATGAGGTGCAAGCAAGTAGGAGGTGGCTTGATATCAGGATGTAAGCAGGCAGGGGGTCAGAGAACCAGCTGGTTTATGTAGTGGATGGGTACGCTTTGATGAAAGGCTGAGTTTTCAGTGCCCATTTAAAGCTTTGAAAGGTCAGGGAGAGTCTAATGGAGCGAGGGATTCAGTTCCACTGAAGGGGTGCAGCATGGGCAAAGTCCTGTACTCTAGCATGGGAAGCAGTGATCAGGGTGGAGGAGAGACGACAGTTGTCAGCCGACCATAGAGGGCGGGAGGGTGTATGAATGGAGATGAGGTTAGAGATATATGGAGCAATGGAATTAGAGATGGCCCTGTAAGTGAGTGTGAGGTGTTTGAAGAGGATTCTGTAGGAGAATGGGAGCTAGTGCAGATTTTGTTGAAGGGGAGTGGCAGGATTAGAGCAGCGGGAGAGGAAGATAAGCCTTGCTGCAGCGTTGAGGACAGATTGGAGAGGAGCCAGTTGGGATCGAGCGAGACTGGTGAGGAGAGCATTACAGTAGTCAAGCCGTGAGATGACCAGTGAGTGGATGATCAGCTTAGTTGCACTCTGTTAGAGAAAGGGCCTGATGCGAGCAATGTTGCGTAACTGGAACTGGCAAGAATGGGCCAGGGCTTGGATGTGGGGTGCAAAGGAGAGGGAGGAGTCGAGAGTGACACCCAGGCAGCGGAGTTGGGGAATGGGGGAGATTATGGTGTTGTTAACAGTGATAGAGATATTAGTAGGGGGCATAGCTCTGGGTGGGGGAAAGATAATAAGTTCAGTTTTGTCCATATTCAGCTTCAGAAATTGCTCAGACATCCAGGTGGAGATGGCAGAGAGGCAGTTGGAAACCTGAGAGAAAACAGTGGAGGACAGATCAGGAGGGGAGAGGTAGATTTGGGTGTCATCAGCATAGAGGTGATATTGGAAGCCAAAGGAGTTAATGAGTGCACCCAGAGAAGAGGTGTATGGGGAGAACAGAAATGGGCCAAGGACGGAACCCTGAGGGACCCCGACAGGATGGATGGAAGGTGGTGAGGTGGAGCCAGAGGCAGGGCCGGCGCTACCCACTCAGCAGCTCCTGCAAAGCAGGGAGGCGCCTTGCTGAAAAGGCGCTGTCTCCCCGCCTGCTCTGCTAAAGCTGCCTCAGCCTTCACTGTCACTGCCTCCTGCACGCCGCCCGCAGCGCCTGTCTGACAGCGGGCGGCAGTATGGAGAGGCTGAGCAGCTCCCTGCACCGCGCACACACTGTCCTCCTCCTGCGACCTGCCTCCTCTTCCTCACGGACTTTTGCGCTGAGGCATGTAGCACTGTCTGTGAATGCCTTGATGACATGTCATGTCTGGATCCACCCCCTACCCATTGCTCCCTGCACCTGTCAGCTGTCAATAAAATGACGAACAGGCAGCAGCACCGCCTCCCCTTCCTTCCCTCTTCTCAGTGTGCTGTGCCAGTGCCAGTGCCACTGCCAGTCCTCAACACTCCGCCCCCTCTATCTCCTCCCCTCTTCTTCCATCTCCTCCTTCTCCTCCTTCTCTCCACTCCTTTCCCCCTCAGTCATGAGAGGCCGAGGGGTGCAATGGCGTCCTCAGTCAGAGTTAAATAGTAAAAGAACAGTGAGTTTTTTATTATACATGTTTATAACAAATTTTTTAATAATTGTAGATTTTTTTATATATTAATTAAAACACTTTTTAAATAATGGGCTGGGTTATGTGCCTAAAGATGTCCATACACGCTGCAATCGGGCATCACATCGTACAGTACAAAAAGTATGTGCTGCACATACTTTTTGTACTGCTTTCGGATTGCATCACGCACACATTGCATGCATGCCGTGCAATGCGATCTAGCACATAACATATGCGATTCTCGCAGTGTGTATGGGCACCTTTAGTGCCTGCAACATTTTGCGGACACAGCACTGAGATGGTGTATGCATACATGTACATGCACCAGAGATCCTCCATAGGATCACGTTGCATACGCTCCCACAATCGGGCTGCAGCTTGTTGCAATGGCAATGTGAAAGGGCGCAAAATGTATGGTTTGCAGGAGGGCGCCGGACACCCTAGCACCGGCCCTGGCCTGAGGCAGAGACTAAGAAGGAACGGTTGGAGAGGTAAGAGGAAAACCAGTTGAAGACCGTGCCAGAGAGGCCAATGTTTTGGAGTGTGTGGAGGAGGAGAGGGTGATCCAGTGTCAAAGGTGGCAGATAGGTCCAAAAGGATAAGCAGGGAGAAGTGACCCTTGGATTTGGCTGACAGCAGGTCATTGGTGACTTTCACTAGGGCAGTCTCAGTGGAGTGAAGTGGGCGAAAGCTAGATTGAAGGGGATCAAGGATGGTGTGGTCAGACAGATAGCTGGTAAACCAGCTGTTCTAGTATTTTAGAGGCAAATGGGAGAAGAGAGATAGGGCGGTAGCTTGTGGGAGATAAAGGGTCCAGGTTTGGGTTTTTTAAGAAGACCAGAGCATGTTTGAAGGGTGATGGAAAGATGCCAATAGAAAGAGATAGGTTAAAGAGGTGAGCAAGGTGGGGGCAGCCAGTGGGGGAGAAGGAACTGAGGAGATGGGAGGGGAGATGGTCCAAGGGACAGGTAGAGGGGGGAGAGGATGAGATGAGATGCCTGACTTTTAAGGGGGATGTTTAATGGGAAGAAAGGCTGCTGGAATTGGCTAAGCACAAATCTGTCAGACATGGGATACAGTCATTAGGTCAACCCTATTTAGGTAGACTGCTGAAGGTCGACAGGGATTACATCGACAACTGGATAAGGTCGACATGGCTAAGGTGGAAAGGTATAGTTAATGGGCAACCAGCGAACTGGTATCCCTAGGTGGCGCTGCTTAGTCAAAGAACACAATTATTCATTCAAATCCAATTGGAATAAGCATAAATTTATTAAAAATACAATTCATCATAAGAAAACATTTACCTAAACACACATGACATACTACACATAACATACAATGTCCTTAGGCGAAGCTGATGATTAGCTTTCTGAGGCTTTAATTTTTCAAATTAAGTCATAACATAGAGGCAATTTCGAATATTGAGGCTTATATAGTTACCAGTCCCAAGGGCCGTTGGTAGTGAACAGATTTTTCCCAGGTTTATACTGCAATGTCCTATTGGACTTCCTCCCTTTATCTGAGCCAGATGTTATATTGTAATCCTTTGGATGGTCGACCTTTAATGAAAAAGGGACCGCTCCAGGTGGTGTCCGTCCAATGGAACTTTAAGCTGTTTACACAGTTAATACCGTGTGTACACTCACTGCGGCGCTGGGCTGGATTGCTTCCGGGCTGCTATATGCGAGGCTCCCAAGTACGCGTTTCTCCGCCTGTTTGTTCGGTCAGCGGCTTCATCAGCTGGTGGAAAGGGTTGGAAAGTAGCAAGCATTAGGTCAACAATGGCAAGGTCAACATGATTGGCAGGTGGGAAGTTTGAATCTGGCAGTGTACCTGTCAAACTGTAACGCAGGTGTCCTAAGTCGAGCTCAGGAAGGACAGAAATCTGTGGGCAAACCCATCTGCATGACATTGTCCTAGTATTCTGATTCTCAAAGGTAGCAATAAGTAAAGGGTGTCGAGGTTACCCTGCTGACCTAGCGGATTTCTAAACTGTCTGGAGTAATCCCAGATGGGTGGTCTCCCCTCTGGAGCTAGCTTTCCCTACACAAGTGCTGAGGTCGCTTCTGCGGATAGCCAACCCTAGCCACATGGAGCTTTCAATATATATGGCAATGCGGTCAGCAGGAATGTCTCTGCTCATCAGACTGCTGTACAGACTGAGATCTCTGCAGGGCCACCCCACACTGTAGTGACAGACAGCCAATCAGATTCACTGCTAGGGTGCCTGTCTGCCATGCATATGTCATTGCAGAGCAATCCGGGTTAGTAAACCTATTGCTCATATCTGCTGCTGCTTGTCCTAATTGTCTACGTCCTCTAGGAGCTAATGAGAGTGAGTAAGTATAATCGTATATATATATGTATACATATATAGCCTATACACCTCCATCCCCCAACAGGCTGGGGTGGCTGCAGTGGCCTCATTCCTAAGGAAAAACAACATCAGTGACATGGACCATGCCCTCTTTGTCAAATTGCTTACCCTGACCCTCGAAAGAATTTACTTCTTTTTTGATGGCGGTTTCTATCAACAGACCAGCGGGTGTGCAATGGGGAGCCCAGTAGCACCTAGCCTGGCTAATATATTCATGTTCAAGGAGGAAGATGAGAAATTCCTCAACAACCAACTTCTACAGCAGCACATTCTCATGTACGTCAGATTCATCGACGATCTGTTCCTTATGTGGTCAGGACCAGCAGATCTACTCACCCAACACGTTAATACCATCAACTCCAGTTCATCCCCTATCAAATATACCATTAACATACAGTCACAGTCAATTAGTTTTCTGGATGTCAAAGTCAGCATATGTTCATCTAAAATCGTCACCGAGGTATTCACCAAACCCACCGATCGTAATACCCTCCTGTTGTCATCAAGTCATCACCCCAGAGGACTCAAACGCGGCCTTCCTAAGTCGCAACTTATGCGTGTGGCCAGAATTTCTAGCACACCTGAAGCGGCTCGTGTCAGCACCGACGTGGTAGTCGACAGATTTGTCCACCGCGGATATAACCTTCATCACCTCAAAGCCACACAATCTGAAATCCTTAACATGCCTCGCTCAGACCTGCTGAAACCTACCCAGCGCACCAATAAAGACACTTTGCCCTGGAAACAATGCTACTACATCCAGTCCGGTCGTTCAACGAGCCACCACAGCTCTGTGGCCAATTGTCAAATCTGACAGATCGCTACCCTGCTTCAGGACCACCCGGCCAATGGCCTGCTATACACGGGGTAAAAACATAAAGGATAAAGTAATGCATGCCGACATCACTGGTTTCGACACTGCTCCACTCAAATCCCACTTCTTACAGAAACAACCAGGCTGTTACCGATGTCTCAAATGCACCACCTGCCGCAATATGGTGGTATGCAAAACCTTTCAACATCCTCATTCCGATTACTTTTTCCCAATTCGCCATGTACTCACCTGCCTCACTACCCACGTCATCTACCTGCTCTTCTGCCCGTGCCGACAATACTATGTCGGCAAAACCATTAGGACGATACGCGAACGTATGGCTCTTCACCGCTCCGCTATCAACAATGCTATCTCTACTAAGAAAGCGGACCAACCGGTGGCCAGACACTGCCTCGAAGCTGGTCACACTGTGCCCGACATCAAATTCATATTGATCGACCACATACCTGCATTGGCAAGAGGGGGCGACCGTGATGGCCTCCTGCTGAAACTCAAGGCCAAATGGATATATAAACTCAACACCGTCAAACCGTATGGCTTAAACGATCGACTAAATTGGAACTTATTCTTCTAGTCTTCCGGGACCACGCTTGTCCTATGTGGACATATGTTGACTTCAGTCGACCTACATGCCGACGCAGTGGTAATTTGGCCCCCGTTACCCTGTTAACCCCGTGTGCGGTCTTGAGACTCCATCCACTTGTGTATGTGGACTTGCTCCTTACGTACTTGTTAGCTGTTGTTTTGCCTCTTACAGCCCCCTTCCTAGCATTGTATTGGACTCTGATGCGCTCTACAACACTGCCTGTTATTGTGCCTATTCTTTATTTTGCACTATCGGTGCTTATTGTTGCTCATTCATGCATTCAGTCCTGGCTTGTGGGGTTACTGATCGGTCGCTGGGGACGCAATCCCAGCCTGGCTTCGTTGCTATGCAGCAGACGGGGTGACGTCAGCGGTGCGCGCTCCTGCCTCAGTGACAGGAGGGGGGCGCGCCGCACCCGACTGCCGGCCAGTCGCACATGGAGTCAGTAAGTATTACCCATGTTATATATTTGTGGTCCCGCCACCGTGCGGGCATATATCTGCCAGGTACATGTTGTCTTGATAACGATACCTCCGCGTATCGTAACGTTGACTTTGTTCATGTAACCTTGTGCTTATTCACGCTGATCTATAAACCTCTTTGAAAAAGTCCCCTGGACTGACACGTCTATTCTTTCATATACTTCACTCCTACTCGTTGGCACCCGGGGCATTTGATCATTGGAAACGTGAGTGCCGGTTCGTTTGTTCCGTTTATATGTATGTATATATATATATATATATATATATATCTGAAGTAACAGGCGGCACTCGCTAGCGAGTGCCGCCTGTTACTTCAGGTGTATTGGGACGATTGTCCAGGGGAAGGCACCGCCAAGACGTTATTGTATTATTGGAACTGAGTGCCGGGATTACTACTATAACTATATATATATATATATATATATATGTATATATATATATATATATATAATTTACCAAGTGCCCACATTACATATTGGACGGACACTATCCAGATTCTTACAAATATAAGTGTATTACTACTGAAGCCCAATAATAACATTTTAGTGTTAATCTGTGGTTTATGATAAAATATAGGTGGCTGCCTTTTTCAAAATTGTCATTTATGTTTTAATGTATGATTTTTGTATATGTTTAATTAAACTCCTTATACAGGTTGACCATCTCTTAGCCAAATACTCGATATCCAATTTATTCCGAAAACCATAGTTTCCAAAATGTACTTTTTTTTGCCAAAAACCTACTGGGTTCTACACCTGTAAGTGGCACTACTGGGGACATGATATGTAACTGGCACTACTTGGGACATGATATGTAACTGGCACTACTGGGGACATGATATGTAACTGACACTTCTTGGGACATGATATGTAACTGGCACTAAATATGTGCAAGAAAATTATTGCTTGGCATTCAAATTCAGTACCTGAGATTATACACAAACTATGTTTCATGTTTTAAAACATTGTTTTATGCACAAATAAAATATACTTGTGTGCGTTTCATGTGTTTGATGTGTTTATAACACATAAATGCAAGATCCCTTAAGATGCCTCATTTAAATTTAAAAAAATTCCAAAATACGGTACTCTTTACCTAGAAGGGCGCCCGTCGCGGGCATCGCGGGTACATTTATGTATGGCCGCGACGCGACCGACGCGATGCCCGCGATTTCCCATTGAAACCCATGTTAAACATGGAAATCGTGTCGGTCGCGTCGCGGCCGGCCATAAATGTACCCGCGATGCCCGCGACGCGATGCTCCCGATTTCCCATAGGAATCAATGTTAAAAGGCGCGATGGACCCGATTTTACTGTTAAATGGCTCAATGGACCCGATTTGGCCATAGGAATCAATGTTAAATGGGCCACAGAGCCCATTAACCCTTAAATGTCCCCCCCAATTTTTAACGCCACCCCACGATCCACGCCAACCCAAAGCGTGGCGAGCGCAGCGAGCCCGCGAGGGGCGGCGATACGCGTCCTCCGACCTTTTCATGCCCTACTATCCACTAGGGCGTGGAGTGAGAATATAATAGTGTGGCGAGTGCAGCGAGCCACCGAGCCCGAAGCGTGGCGAGCGCAGCGAGCCCCGCGAGGGGACGCGGATACCTTCACAGTTATACGCGTCCCCTCGCGGGCTTCACAGGTGTCCGTGGCGACGCCGACACCTGTGAAGCCCGCGAGGGGACGCGTCTACCTGTGAAGGTATCCGCGTCCCCTCGCGGGGCTCGCTGCGCTCACCACGCTTCGGGCTCGGTGGCTCGCTGCGCTCGCCACACTATTATATTCTCACTCCACGCCCTAGTGGATAGTAGGGCATGAAAAGGTCGGAGGACGCGTACCGCCGCCCCTCGCGGGCTCGCTGCGCTCGCCACGCTTCGGGTTCGCGTGGATCGTGGGGTGGCGTTAAAAATTGGGGGGGACATTTAAGGGTTAATTGTGCTTATTTGGGCTCTGTGGCCCATTTAACATTGATTCCTAGGGCCAAATCGGGTCCATTGAGGCATTTAACAGTCAAATCGCGGTCAATCAGCCTTTTTAACATTGTTCCCTATGGGAAAATCACGGTCATCGCGGTCATCGCGGTCATCGCGGGCATCGCGGCCATCCCGATTTACCCGCGATGCCTGCGATGACCGCGATTTTTACCCCCGACGACCGCGATTTCAATCGCTGGCGCCCTTCTAGGTAAAGAGTACCCAAAATACATATTAATCCATTATCCAAAATGCTTCTGGTCCCGATTTTGCATAAGGGTTACTCAACCTTTATTATAATATCTTATAAATATGACTTTGTTGTAACAGATACGCTCCAGCCATATTGCACTATAGCTACTTAGTGCAGGATCGCTATTTTTTGTGTCCTAATTGTCTGCCACTGCCTGTTCCCACATGTGTGCCACTGCTAGCCCCTACTGTGTATGCCTGCTTTTGGGCCATACCTGTTTTATTTGGAATGGGCACAACAAATTCTGATGGCAGCCATGCTTCAAATATGGCACAATTCATTTTTCCCACAGTTCCAGTCATAACACAGTACTACAACTCGAACATGCAAAGTAAACTTATTATCTTACTTAACAATTTTTCCATAGCCCAGAGAGTATCCTTACATACAGTATATCAATTTGACCTTCATATGGTCCCCTGGGGGAGGGGTAAAGTAAAGTGTGTGTGTTACACTTTTCTTACATGCTAATTATATTACATTTACTATTTATATGGTGACTAATGGTACAGATAACACACAAAGTGCTGTAATATTTACAAGTTATGTTGTTATGTTGTATGAAGTTAACAGTATCTATAATTACTCTGAAGTCCCATTATGTTGTTGCTGATTACAGTACAACTCTTTCATGGCTGCTTCTTTTAAATTGGAAGAACACAATGAATAAAACATGCCATGAGAATGATTTACATTCAGACCATATTTACATGGACCATATTCTGGTTTCAACATTCTGTATACTTACTTTTCTCATGGAGCAAATTGGGGGCGGGCACTGACCCCATCTGACGCCAGCCGTCCTCCCTGAGCAGGCATGGGCACGCCTGCATTCTCCATTTCTATGGGTTCTCCCACCATTTTTATTGGCATGTACATAAAATACCGCCCCCTGGCTGCCAATTTTTCTGCGAATGCCCCGCCAAGTGTAAAACTTACAAAGGCATACGCTCAGGGAATTTGCACATGCACTTTATAGCAGCATAGCCATAAAGTGTTTTCAGCTTTACCTGTATTTTTCATTTTCTGTATTAGGTTATATTATCTTTTTATGTTATGCATTTACCACAACATTTTGGGCACTGAAAAGTGATAACGTGTAGAGTAATAAACAACAGTACCAGCCAATCAGCTCCTAACTTCCATTTTACAGGTTACAAGTAACAAAACAGACTGTCTTACCACCCAAGTGTCTGACCAGGAGGTCACTGTGCTCCCAGTCTGGTTGTTGTCATCTTTGCTTGCGTCCAGTGCGCAGTGCAGCAATTCCGCAGTCTCTCCTGAGGTCCCTCGGCGCTGCTATCCCTGCGGATACACAGCATGACCATCCTGAAATGTCTCACTGTTACTATAAGTTCCCTGTGGCTTCCCACACTGCCATTATTACTACAGGCCACAAGCATGTCTGACCAAACTGGGTTTTCCCTTCAGAACCAAACATGGGGGCAGCCATGTTTGGTCCAGTCACCTGTTCCTCCTGAGCCAATCCTGTTCAACCTGCCCCTCAGATAATTGCTCCAGCCAATCCCCACTTCCCAGTGGCAATAAGGATCCTGGAAAAGCACTCCAAACTCGCCGGTGCCACAGTTGTCTCCTGCCGATGCAGTTGTATCTCGCTTTAGTAGTCCTGCTAATAGTATTCAGGTTTTCCAGCTCCTATTCTAATGCTTCTATCTGAGAGCAATACCACCTGGCTCCATCGATGTTCCACAATCAATCCTGATTCACATCTTCTTCATGTTTTCCACCATCGATTCTGTAGATGGGTACACACCTAAAGATTTATCTGTCCAATCTGTCTGGTGGAAACAAACATCTGGAAATGCAATTGAGTAAATTACAATCAACCATTTGCTGGTAAATGAATGCTGGTAAATGAACAAGACATTTGTTCTTATAACTTTATTAAATCAGATTTAATTAACTTGTGAAGGACCATTGTCCAGCGTTTCCACCAGACATATATAGGACAGATAAATCTTTAGGTGTGTACCCAGCATAACTCACAGCTCCTTTGGTGCTCTGCCATCGATTCATAGCTCCATCAGTGTGCCATCATTGATCCTGGTTTACAGCTCCATCGATGTTCCATCATCAAACCTGAATCTACACCATCGGTATCATCACGGCCTCCAATGATCAGTAACGTATTACCAACTGATTATTGAGTCTTCTATTAAATCCTCAGCATTACTGGGACTTCATTAGTGTTTCGCACTGTATATGTTGACACACCTCATCATCGATATTATACCAGCTACAGTATTGCCATTGAATTAATGTGATTATTTTACTGAAATATCTGTTATACTGAATCACCAAGTCTTTATTACCATATGCCGATGTTAACATTACCTACGTGCTAACTAAAAGACATATTTTACTTTACATTTCCTCCTCCATTTGTTTACAACTTCAAGCTTACATTCAAGGTTACCACATTCTGGTCTTTGTTAAATTGCCTCATCAGAGATACCAGGTTTACCTTCCTGTCAGCATCTACGCCTGAGGCCTCCACTAGCCTGAGGCCTCCACCACAGACCTCAGACATGACACAGGCTATATTTAAAAAAAACAAAACTAATTGGTTGGTAGTTTATCATCACTTTAACACTTTTCAAGGTTTAGTACATATGGCAGTTTAAAAGAGAATTGTTTGAAAAGAAAAATCCAGAAAAGATATGCGAAGATCATGTGTAGTAGCACGCATCCCACAGGTGACTATGACTCCCTAGTTCGAGACACAGCCAATGTTTTGACAGCCCTGAGCACTACATATAAGGACTAATTTAGATGCGGTTGCAATTCGGCTATTGTCCGCAAATCGGTCAATGTTTTCTTACTGCACATAAATCTGAGCCGCAGTGTGCATGCAGAGTGAGTAATTTTTGATCGCGGCCAAAACTAGGTATTAATTACAGAAACTGACAGGAACACAGTGTTTGGGGGTGGTAACAGGCAGTGGTCATGAAGACACAGGTGTGTCATGGCCATTCAAACATTCCTGTCATCTGACTGTGCATAAATTAGCAGGTGTCATTTCAGTCGCTACTGGAAAGCCCTCTGTGTCCCAGGAGAGCAGCTTAGCCAGGTTGTCTAGAGAGGCACTCAGAATCTGCGACATGACCAGATTTGTCTTCAGCAGGATGCCTGCAAATATAAGTCAGTCTCCACTGATTTTGATTTCTCCAGGGCTCGCAACCATTGGTGACCATCAAATGATTTCTCTGGCAGTGAAAGATGTTGGCCTACCTCTACTCAGTTAAGCTTTTTTCCATAACATATACTGTAGTGACAATTGCGAAAAGCAAAAGATCTCAACTATTAATTAAATTCATGTAGTTTTTTCATAACATGTATCATTTTGGAAAATTCTATTTTTTCTGACTAATTTATACTTCTATGTAATAAGGTACACTCATTGGGCCTGATTCTGGTTCACTCGCAAAAGCAAATTCTCTCTTTTATGGACAAAACCATGTGCACTGCAGGGGGTGCAGATGTAACGTGCAGAGAGAGAGTTAGATTTGGGTGAGTTATTTTGTTTATGTGCAGGGTAAATACTGACTGCTTTATTTTTACACTGCAATATACTGTAGCTATCGTTTTGAAGTACACACCTCACCCAAATCTGACTCTCTTTGCACATGTTACATCTGCCCCCCACCCCCCTGCAGTGCACATGGTTTTGTCTATTAAAGAGACAATTTGCTTTAGCAAGACAACCAGAATCAGGCCCATATTCTCCAATCTGTCAGAAAGTTTTCATCTGCTAGAAAAGTTAAAGGTTTTCCATCTGTTCTCCAGAGCAAGAACAAATTACTAAGCAATAATGAACGGTAGTTAATGTATCATGAGCTAATAAGTAAGAAGCTATTTTACTGCCTAGAAATGAGTTCTTAACCTAAATTATTTAAAATAACTACAAGTACTTTGACAGTCCTTGCTCTATTCATTAGTGAATGTATACTTTCAGTACTTATTGCAAATGGCATGAAAAAAGCAAGAAAGTAAAATGGAAAGAGATCTTTTAGAAACTTTTGATGGTGAGGTCAGTCCAGAAGTGAGATCCATCTTTCATTAAAGATAAGTCCTGCAAGTTTTTGAGGTTGCTCATTTGTAGGTGGGTATGGATCATTGGATAGACAAGAACTAGGTTGACAAGCATTAGGTCAACACCACTAAGTCGACATGCATGAAGGTCACATGACTGAAGGTCGACAAGGGGTTAGGTCGACAGGGCCATTAGGTCGACACAAGCATTATATCACCGTGGGGAGTGTCGACAGTCTAACGGTCAACATGGGGTTCTTCACCTTTTAATACCCAACTGTTGACACGGTCAACATGGACACTGAAACATAGCACTGCGTCCCCTCACATGGCTCACTGCACTCGCCATGCTTCGGGCTATGCTCTGCACACTGTTTTATTCTCCCCCACGCCCTAGTTGATGGTAGGGCATGAAGTACCGCCTGTCGGCACATGACGGCTCAAGAAAAAGTGAAAAACCCCATGTTGACCTTTTGACTGTCGACCTTCCCCATGTCGACCTAATGCTTGTCGACCTAATGACCCTGTCAACCTGACCCCATGTTGACCTTCAGTCATGTCGACCTTCATGCATGTCAACCTAATGGTGTTGACCTAATGCTTATCGACCTAGTGACCGTATCCCCTGTAGGTTTGTCATCAGTGATTGTTTATCTAATTACTGTAGTTGATTATACTTTTAATCATGATTAATAAGCGTAATGGCTAAAAGTGTTATTCTTACACAAATAATTTTGTTTTCCCCAAAGTTTTTTGTAACCTCCTTCTGAGTTCCCTTATCAACTTACCATTAAAATAAGCTACATCATATTTGCTATATATAAGTTCAAATAATAAGTATAATTTGGCATATACTGTATAAGATGTGCCCAAATGAAAAGGAGCCTTTTGCTGTAGCGGCGTTGTATCTAATCGCAGTGGGTTATTGTGTTTGCCGATAGATGGTGTGGCCTTTTCCCTGTTGCGTATGTGTAGTGAAAGGCTTTGCTTCAGGTTCTTCATTTCTGCGTTTTGCGCGGTTGGATGCATGATGGGTTCCTCTAGATCAGCACAAAGAGCTGTTATCCAATGTCTTCGCTTATTGATAATTAGGAATTGATAACTAGCCCAAATAGGATAAGAATTCTCATGAGATATTAGGAAAAACCTGGACTGGACAGTCCTGCGGCTGCTGTAAAACCTGCTGTTCCTGCTGTTCCACACAAGGTTCTTTTTTATTTTGAAAAGCTACAGTATGTATCACATAAAAAAACTACCACCACCACTGTTCTCAACACAATGCTGTTACTCCAGTTTGAGCCCCATGGTTATTTACAGAAAGATTGGACTTGTCTGCTTGGTGTGTAAAAACTTATTGGGTATTTTACATTTTGTTTGAAATACAATACAGTACTACATTATGGGCCTGGTTCTGGTTCACTCTAAAAGCAAATTCTATCTTTAATGCACTGCAGGTGGGGCAGATGTAACATGTGCCAAGAGAGTTAGATTTGGATGGGGTTTGTACTTCAAAGATCTATATTGCAGTGTAAAAATAAAGCAGCCAGTATTTACTCAGCACACAAACAAAATAACACACCCAAATCTAAATCTCTCTGCACATGGTTTGCTGAGCAGTGCACATGGTTGTGTACAGTAGAGAGAGAATTTGCTTTTACGAGTGAACCAGAATCAGGCCCTATGTGCATATGACCTTACTTATGAAATCTTCTTTGGCTTATTATATGACATTTTGCATTATTTTGCTATTGGTGCTTAGCCGTATAGAAATGTGCATATTAGCTGATATATTGAATCTTGTTGGAAATATTCCTGGACAAAGAACATCTTGATTGCCTTGTTGTCATAGTACCTCCTATTACAGGGCTGGGCAACACCGGCCCTCCAGATGTTATTGAACTACACATCCCAGCATGCCTTGCATCAGTTTCAGCATGGCCACATAGCAAAACTAATGCAAAGCATCTTGGGATGTGTAGTTCACTAACATCTGGAGGGCCGGTGTTGCCCAGCCCTGTCCTATTATGTAGAAGGCTGTCATAGGGGTATGCAGTCATTAGGTTGACAGTGTTTAGGTTGACAGGCATTAGGTCGACCATGCATTAGGATGACAGTGTCAATAGGTATACCTGAAAAAAGTTGACATATAAAAAGGTTGACATGGGTTTTTCATGATTTTTTTTTTTAAACAGACTTGTTCATACTTTACCATCCCAGTGGGTATAAATAGTGAGTGCAGAGAGTCCATATTGACCTATGTTGACATAGGTTTTTCACTTTTTTTGGTGTCTATGTCAACCTTTTCCCATGTCAACCTTTTCACCACATCGACCTAATGCATGTCGACCTTTTCCATGTGTCAACGCATTGATTGTCGAGGTATAGTGTTCGACCTTATGAATGTGCTGCTGGCTGTTGAAGCAGTGGCTGTGTACATTCCTGTATATGGCAATGTGTGGTGAGTGATTGAATGAGTTATAGGAACAGGAGGAGCACCAGATAGGTGATAAGTTATTTATGTTAACATGGGGTTTTCAATAATTCATGAAACATACAAGGTGTGAATAATGTTTATATATATCATGCGCTTTACCCAAAAGCAACTGCTGAGGAATTTAATACTGCAGATGAGCTTATGGAATGGGAAGGCCTTGCTTTAGAGATATATAGGGACACAGCTACAACTTGCTATGAATTTCTATTATTAAAAGGTGTTGGGTCTGATGACAAAACACTATAGAAACTAAATATGATTACTCAGAAGGGAAAGTTTGGAAAAGGTTCAGCCAGCATGACCCCAGGAAAATTGAATCTTAACTGAAACATGATAGTCATTTTCTAAGCACAGAATTCTGCAGCATACCATGTATTGTTTTAATCAGCAGGGAATCTGTCACATACTAATTGCAAAATGTTATTTATGCTTCTACTTGAATGCAATCCTACCATGTTAGGCTTGTATTAGTTACAACCACTTTGTTCTCAATTTAAGCCACATGAATCATTTAAGCCATCATTATATAGCAATAAAAAATGTCTACAACGTGATGAAATCTAAAAGGTCGTCTTTTATCTAGACTTTCAAGTGTGTGGTTTTCTCTTTCAGTGGGCTGCTGGTATTTTTCTTGCATGGGTTATTTAGCAAATTCTTATCTAACTTCCAAAATTGCAGGTGGATTTCTATATAGCAGATAGGGGAAAACTGAATTTGTCAAATAGTAAATCTTTGATTTGGAGCCACCTAAACTGTTTCCTGGTTGCTGTTGCCATGGCAATACTGATCCAGTTATTTGGACAGCTGTAGAAATATCCCATTTATCTTTTTCCATTTGAAATACTTTCAGACCCTACATATAAATGACACAGCCAGCAGGATGAAAAATTCTGCTCAGGGAGTAAATGTAGCAGCATATTAGCGACTACATTAACTACTGTTACAGGCATGTATATAGTGAATCATATATCTATTGCAGTATGTAGTCTGTAAATATGGCAGAAAATGTTCTTAGAGTTAGAAATATGCTTTTAAGGGAATTCTAATATGAGCAGGTTCCAATTCCTAGGGTACTAGAACTGTTTCAAAAACACACTATGAACAATAGTCTGATGATCACTATTTTTGTAAATCATTTGTAATACCCCTTTCACACAGAAAATGAAATTCCTGGGTGATGCCGGGTTATTTTGCTGTCTTAAAGGGTCAATCCAGATCTTAAAATCCGGGTTTCCAACCCTGCAAATGACCGGCGTCTGGGACCCAGTGTTTCAGATCTGGGTTGACCCTTTCACCAGGGTTGCCGACTTTTAAATTCTCCTCTCCGGGAGAAGCCCAGAGAGGAAACTGTCAGCAGCACTTCAGGGGGCAGGGCCTGATGTAGATGCCATCAAGCCCCACCCCCAGTACGGAAAATCACGCAATTTGCGGGTCTTCGATGAGGGGGAGGAGCTAAATGACACCATTTCCATATTTAGCTACGCCCCTCTCTGGAAAGTTGCGAATCGCGGTAATTTACTGCTGCGGACAGGGAGATTCAGTGAGTGCCGCCAGTGTCCGGAAGGGTTGCCCACCTTTCTGGGAGGCCGGGAGGGGAACCCGATCTTCAGGCGAAAAACCTGTTTAATAGAGTAAATTACCGGGTCTAAATTTTAGACTCATAGATTTGCTCTCCTGTGTGAAGGGGGTCTGACAGCAAGCGCAACGGAACGCATTGTAAAGCGCAACAGAATCTGATGCACCATATAAGAAACTGTAAATAAATAAATAAATAAGTGGGCGAATAACCAAGTGCTTCAAAATTCAGGAAATGCCTGGTTATTTGGCCGTCACTGTGTTAATTATTAGTACTTTATGTATTGCTTTTGTTGTCATTGAGATATGTATCTGTTGGTGTTTGCTTTGCAGCAGATGTTATTTTAGTTATTCTTTTTTGTAAATATTTAGTTTAAAGAGTGCGACTGATGCATGTGCAGTACAAAAATCTTGGAAATTTTCTCATAACACATTTTTTATTTTACCAACCAACCGTCTATTATCTAGAATCTGTAATGCAAATCTTATGTCTATGATGCATTTACTTTACGTTGTTAATTGGTACAATACATTAATTAATCCAGTATTTTCATTTCTTTGAGTTCATTCATTTTTCTCTATCTTTTACAAACAATGGAAGAAAGCATGACTGTCATTTTCTTTCAAAATAAAATCAATATTATTTTGATCCGTTGTTGCAGGGCCCCTTAAAGGCACAGGTTCCATAGGCCGGTAACTACTCTGCCTATTTGTTTATCCGGCACTGAATATCATTAATTGTCTCACTAAAAACAGGGGAGTTTATTTTTTATTTTTAAAAATTAAATTAAATTGAATAGTGCAATTGTCTAGTACAGCATAAGCTAGGGAAACAATTTCCAGAGATATTTTAGCAGATGCATCCTTCTTTATTATATATCAATAAAAGTGAATGCAGTGACAGGAGGGCTGTGTGAACAGGAGGACCAATACCAGTTATTTATTGCGGATATCTTTCTGCTCATAATGCCTCCGTTTCCAGCTGTGTTCTGAGAGAAAAGGAAGATCCCCAGTAAGAACAGTTGTACAGTGGAGAGCATATCAGGATAATAACCTTCTTTGAAGATGGCTCTTCGACCTGGCACACCACCTGCTTTTTCAGGAGACTTACATATCCTATGATTAAACTGGCACGGGGTTGTGCCTGTGATATATCACATTCGCAGGGTGGTAGTGTGGCTTGTATGGGAAGAGGTGAGGAAGTTTCATTTGCTGTTTTATAGTTTTACTCTTACTTTACCTCTATGGAAATGTATGCTACTAAATGGTATACGGCTGATAGGTTGACACTAATAAGGTCGACATGCATTGGGTCGACCACTGGTGGTTGACAGGCCTTATGTCGACACATGCAAAATGTCGACAGTGTCAAAAGGTCGACACACACATTGTGTCGACAATGGGAAGGTTGACAGTCAAAAGGTCGACATGAGTTTTTCACTTTTTTTTGTGAACTGGCATATGCCGACAGGCAGTAACCCCTGGCAACGAGCATGTACATACAAAAATTATAATCTCCCATACACTAGCCCAGACTTTAAATGCCATGTTTTGCTGCTCTAAGCAGTGGACATCTGATTGTGCTCAAGAAACCTCATTTCGGCGGAAGAGAAGCTACTGTATAGCAAAGCCGTTAACACAATGGACTTACTGTAGAACAGCTCATTATTGCCCCCTCAGCGTCGCTGACTTCCCTCCACACCCTTTAAGCTCACCGCACTTCCCTGTTTCCGTCAGTCAGCCACCGGTTTTTATTGTAATTGCAGCTTCTGTGACTGCAATGCTTATGGTGTATATCAGGCATGTCCAAACTGTGGCCCTCCAGCTGTTGTGAAACTACACATCCCAGCATGCCTTGCCATAGTTTTAGCATTCCCTAATAGCAAAACTATGGCAAGGCATGATGGGACTTGTAGTTTCACAACAGCTGGAGGGCCATAGTTTGGACATGCCTGATGGATATACAGTACAAAGCAGTGCTTTGGTCCACATCATGACTCATTTGCATCAGGTGTCAATGATCTGACCAGCTGCCCTAACAGAGTCCCTGATGGCTGAGTGGTTACGTCCACAGTGTGCCTTGTGCAGAGGCGTGAGTTCGATTCTGTGTGTTTTTCTTTCTGTATTTTATTCCATTATTATTATTATTGTCTTATAATTTGAACCTTCTGCATTTACAGTAGGCTGTGCTTTCACATAATTTTGTTTGGGGATTAAAGCTCACTCCAACCTAATTTCAGCAGATGAGACACTAATGTATAGCAAAGCCATTGACACAGTGGACTTACTGTAGTCCAGCGCATTATTGCCCCCTCCCCTTCAGCGTTGCTGTGTAAACTCATTGCACCTCCCCCATCAGTCAGCAATCATCTTTTTACTGTAACTGCAGCTTCAATGGCCGCAATGCTTACGGTGTATATACCGTACAAAACAGTGCTTTGGTCCGCACCATGACTCATTTGCATCATGTGTCAATGATTTGACCACTTAGCATGACACAAGCCCAGATGGCCAAGTGGTAAAGTTCACAGCGCACTGTGGGCAGAGGCTCAAGTTTGAGTCCCTGGCTTTTATTTATATCTTTTATTCCATTGTTTTATTATCTTATATTTAAACCTCACAAATTAACAGTAGGCTGTGCTTTCACATATTATGGTTTGCAAAGAAAATGCCCAGTTTTGACTGTCTGACTATGGAGATAAAAATACTGAATAGTTACAGTGTCATAACACAATATACTGTACTGTACTGTAATGTACAGTACTTAGAGGTAGATTTATTAAGCTCGGTGAAGTGATAAAGTGTCTGTTTTTTTATCACCAACCAATCAGCTCCTACCTGTCATTTTTCAAACCAAGCCTGTAACTTCACAGTTAGGAGCTGATTGGCCAGTGATAAAAACCAGATACTTTATCACTTCACCGAGCTTAATAATTTGCCCCTTGCTTTCTTGATCTTCCACCTGGTCCAGGTCAATGACCAGGGTGCCGGCGCTGGTGGAAGTGTCAGAGGATGACTGCACTGTGGGCAAACATTTAGATAGCGGTTTAGCGTCCAATGTGGGCAATTGCTGATCTGCTACCTGGTCGCTCAATCAGCCCCAAGGACTCAGGGGCAGAAGATTTATTAAGCTTGGTGAAGCGATAATGTGGATGGTACTTTATCACTGGCTTATCAACTTCTAACTGTGAAGTTACAGGCTTTGTTTGAAAAATGACAGTTAGTAGCTGATTGCCCAGTGGTAAAAACCAGACACTTTATCACTTCACCGAGCGTAATAAATTTACCCCTCAGTTTGGAAAACTTATGTGGAGCTCAGCCCACCCCTTACAGAGTTGTACTAGGCTTAAATTTCCCGCACAGTCCCGGGGGCTATATTTACAAAATAATGTCGGACAGAAAAAATAAACAGAGTGGAATTCCAAACGTGAGGTGATCCTGAGTGCGATTCAAACCTACTGAAGGCAGGCACAGTGAACAGAATGCTGTGGCCTTAACTGCTAGGCACTATGCACTATGGAGCAGTCCTCCTCCTTATTTTAACAGAAACTTCATTGTTTTTGTGGATCCTAGGAACGCCCTAAGGAAGCTGCGGTCCGGATTTATGGGACAGTAGTAACTGTTATGCCTTTCTAAAGGCCGTCTTCTGCTGGATGGTTATTGGTTTCACAGGTATAGCACTTGGTTATCCCTCTAGCTCATGTATGGGGAACCTTGGGCCCTCCAGCTGTTGTTGAACTACACATCCCAGCATGCCCTGCAACAGTTTTGCTATTTGGCCATGCTAAAACTGTTGCAGGGCATGCTGGGATGTGTAGTTCAATAAACACTGGAGGGCCGAAGGTTCCCGATCACTGCTCTAGCTTTTACATATACAACCAACTGATTGGCTGGTTGTTTATCACTCCTAACTTTATCACTTTTTGAAGTTTGATACATCTGGCACTAAAATTCTCTGAATGTTGCCTCTTCATTTCGTATGTGTACTTAGGGTTTTGCAGGTCAATGTGGATTTTATATATATATATATATATATATATAGATACGGGGGAGCCCTTCCTGCGCTATTAGAAATGGAAGCAGCACCTCTGAAGGATCTTCTGTTAGACAAGACCCAGATAATAGAAATGGAACAAAAAGGGGGGGTATCAGAGTGCGCTAAATACAACAGAAGTAGATTTTAAACAATCAATGTTTAATATAAAATATAAAAGTATAAAAAATTATAAAACGAGCCCTTATATTTAAGGGTATCTTCAAATATACAATTGATGAACAGAGATGATTTGTTGTTTAATTCAAGTAGTCTTGATCACAAATAGCCCAACGCGTTTCGTCAAAACATGACTTCATCAGGGGCGGATATAGTAATCAGCAATGACTGTAAAATTGTAATACACAACATCAGTGATACATACATGAACAATTTCATAAGAAAGGAAGATGGAGAACAAATGGAGGAGATGGAGGTGGAAAGAGAAGGAAAAAGACGGATGACCCAAGATTTTTAGGGGTATAGCTACCCGTAAACACCACATGGTGATAATATGCGGTACATACCCATATATGTCATAAACACAATAAATAGCTGCTCAGTATTCCAGAGTCTATTCTGATATGACCACAGCAATCTACATGATTTTACAAAAATTCGTATCAAAAACACATCAATAAATTTAGGGCAAGAAACAAACTTCCAAGTTGAAGATGCTTTAACATACCGTAAACATAATGTAAGATCACAAACAATTTTCATCGAGGTGTCTCAAAGATATTCCAATGTAATTTTCCAGTATAATTTTCAATACATTTTTTTCCGCAATCTGTATAGATTTTACAAAAAATCCATGTATATATTTTTATACCAGAAAATAGGATTTTTACAGAATGAATTAAGTTTTGACTCATAAAATAAGAAAAGTTTTTACATACCATAAAGGTAGGGTGATTCCAATAGAGGTGTCAAGAGAATTGCCAGATATATAAAAAATCTAAATGATAGAATCATCCTAACATCAGTAACAATCCAAATACAATATGCATATTCATCTCTTTGGTCATATCTAAATAAAATACTTACTAGTGGAGAGCTCTAAAACCAGCAACCAGTCAGCAGGGATTCACCAATGCAAGTGAAAGACCTGTGAGACCGGTGGGTATATATAGTAAAAAAGTGTGACATCACTTCCGGTTTAGAAAAATACTGGACGTTTAAAGAATGAAACAATAGGGACACACAGAGCCTTTAGAAGTAAAATTTAGCGGTGGAATGAGCTCTATGTCCAAAACGCATGCTGTACCTCTATTAAGGAGTTAGAGTGCGGTGTAATATCTAGCTTAATTAGCCTGTATACGCCGGTGGAACGCATAATACATTGCGTGCGTTCCATTCGGCGGCCATATTGAAAAAAAGCAGGAAGTAGGAAGTGAGAATGGTGCGTTGTAGTAAGCTGCCTATAGACATGTGGAAAGCCGGTGGAACGCACACTACATCGTGTGCGCTCCATTCAGCGGCCATTACAAATATAAACAGGAAATAAAGTTTGAAATGAAAAATACGTATATTTCTATACGCGCAACTGTAATCAAGTAATCAAAGACATATGAAGGGGAGAGAAGCTCCCATCAGTAGATATCAGAAAAACGAGTCTATACTTTTATAATGTGCAAATAAACGTGCTCAGTTATGTAGAATTGATAATATGTGTGAAACGCATATGCGTTTCAAAGTCCAGGAAATGACTAAGTTATAGTGGACTAAAGTGTTTTGTATAATGTATTCTTTTAATAAACAATTAATTAAGTGAACAAGTGTATCAGACTGATAAGGGTGCATATAAATGCGGTCCATCTAGTGGATTAATACGTGAATAGCAATTCTTAGGTGTAGAGAAAAGTATCTACTTATAATGATCATATAATTAATGGGAATCATAAAATATAGATGCCATATTTATTTAGTGAAATTAAATGTGTTAAATACACATAATAAGTGAGTGAAAGTGCTATTAGATGCATTATGTTCATAAGTGAACAAGCTATGTATTGAAGACTATGAAAAGGGGGAGAATAAATTAAATGTATTCCACCGTGCGAGTATAGAAATTCATTGAAGTATATAAATCGGTCTGTAAGTATTAGCTATGACCATTAGAAAGGAATTTGCATTTACATATATCATGAAAGTCATAAAAATCAAATAATAACCTCTTGACCAAAAAAACAGGAATTTACATTTACATATATTATAAGAATATTATACATTAATGTAACTCCAAAAGAATGTACCCCGGAAAGGTGACAAAGAGAGAATAGGATTAACTATCAGAGAAAAGCCACTACGTCAATGCCCTCATTTAGGCCTTTGGGTTTTAAAGTATCAAGAGTATATATCCAGTAACTCTCTCTTTTTATTAGTTGTTGTCCTCTGTTTCCCCCTCTTGGGTTCAAGGGAATTTTCTCTAAGATGGTAAAAACGAAGTTCTCCTTTGTGACTGTCGAATTATGTTTTTCTAAATAATGTCTTGGCAGACTATGTATTTTAACCTTATTTTTGATGTTCCGCATGTGTTCTTGGATACGGATTTTTGTTTGTCTGATTGTTTTTCCGATGTATTTTAAGCCACAATCGCAGGTGATCATGTAAACTGTATGGTCCGAGTTGCATGTAACTGCGTCTTTGATGGAATATACTCTTCCATTTTCAAGGTTATATTTGAAGGGTACTTTATCCAAGAACTTGCAGCAGATGCACTTGTTACATGATGTTACTCCCGCTCTTTTGGTCAAGAAATTATTCTGAGTGTTGGTCTTTTCTTTGTTGGTCGGTTTTAGCCTACTGGGTGCCAGTATTGATTTTAAATTTTGAGCCCTTCGGTAGACCACATTGGGTTTTGGTGGAAGGTGTTGACCTAGAATAGGGTCTCTTAGAAGCATGCTCCAGTGCCGTTCTAAAATTTTCTTAATGATTTTATTGTCACAATTAAATTGCGTAATGAATGGTCTAGTGTTTAAAGGTTCTCTGATCTTAGGGTTTTGTTCCAGCAGCTGGTTTCTTTCTTTAGTGGCCGCGTTGGATCTGGCCGTATCTAGGAACTCTTTTTTGTAACCTCTTTCCAAAAATCTTTCATAGAGGAGTTTTGATTGTACCCAATAATCGTCTACAGTGCTGCAGTTCCGTCTGATTCTCAGGAATTGAGCGTAAGGGACGCTATTCTTCCATGTCGGATGGTGGCAGCTTTCGGCAGGGATGAAACTGTTGGCGTCTACGGTTTTGAAAAAGGTTCTCGTCACAATTTCTTTATCAGGGGTGCCTTCCAATTCAAGGTCTAAAAATTCTATTTTCATCCGATCAGCCTTATGAGTGAACTTCAGATTGAAGTTATTCTCTTGAATACATGAGATGAAATTGATGATACTTATTTCGTCACCCTGCCAAATGAGAAGAAGATCATCTATGTATCTCCCGTAAAAAATAATGTGATCTTTAAATGGAGAATCAAAGACATGAATATCTTCCCACGCTCTCATGTGTAGATTGGCATAGGCCGGGGCAAATTTGGTCCCCATTGCTGTGCCTTGTTGTTGGAGGAAGTAATCACCATTGAACTCAAAAAAGTTGTGACTAAGTATGAATTCAATACTGCCGATTAAAAAAGAGATTTCATCACTGCTCATGCTGGAGTCTGTTTTTAAGATGTTGCCAACTGATTCGAGTCCCTTGGAATGCGGAATGGAAGAGTAGAGGCCCTGAACATCGATAGTGAGCCAACTAAAATCTGAGGACCAAATTTTTCCTTTTAAATGTTGAAGAACTGCAGTGCTGTCTTTTAAGTGCGACCGGTTCTGTAGTACGAAGGGTTGTAGGCGCAAATCCAGATAATGAGAGAGATTGGCTGTTAGGGAGTTGACTCCCGCGATTATTGGACGTCCGGGGGGGTGCTCTTGATTTTTGTGCACCTTCGGGATGTGATAAAAGATTGGGACCGTTGGAAATCTCACCATCATATAGTCATATTCGTCTTTGCATATCACTCCCTTTTGTAAGCCTGTATGAAGAAGACGATCAAGTTCCTCTTGAAATTCTGTGGTGGGGTTTTTATCAAGCTTCATATAAGTTGTATTGTCACCTAGAATATTATTTGCTTCTGCTAGATATTTGGTTCTATCTTGAAGGACTACAGCCCCACCTTTGTCTGCACTTCTAATGATGGTGTTTTCATCTTTTTTCAAGATCTTAATGGCTTTGTTTTCTTGAGGGTTCAGATTTTTCAAGGAGAACTTAGATGGTTTAATTTTTCGGAAATCCTCTCTTACGGCTTCATAAAATACGTCAAGGTGACTGCCTCGTGACTCTACTGGATAAAAATGCGAGGGTAATGAAACACTAGGTTTTTCCTTTGTCTCCTGATTGGAGTTAGATTGATTTTTTAGGAATTTAGCTCTCCACTAGTAAGTATTTTATTTAGATATGACCAAAGAGATGAATATGCATATTGTATTTGGATTGTTACTGATGTTAGGATGATTCTATCATTTAGATTTTTTATATATCTGGCAATTCTCTTGACACCTCTATTGGAATCACCCTACCTTTATGGTATGTAAAAACTTTTCTTATTTTATGAGTCAAAACTTAATTCATTCTGTAAAAATCCTATTTTCTGGTATAAAAATATATACATGGATTTTTTGTAAAATCTATACAGATTGCGGAAAAAAATGTATTGAAAATTATACTGGAAAATTACATTGGAATATCTTTGAGACACCTCGATGAAAATTGTTTGTGATCTTACATTATGTTTACGGTATGTTAAAGCATCTTCAACTTGGAAGTTTGTTTCTTGCCCTAAATTTATTGATGTGTTTTTGATACGAATTTTTGTAAAATCATGTAGATTGCTGTGGTCATATCAGAATAGACTCTGGAATACTGAGCAGCTATTTATTGTGTTTATGACATATATGGGTATGTACCGCATATTATCACCATGTGGTGTTTACGGGTAGCTATACCCCTAAAAATCTTGGGTCATCCGTCTTTTTCCTTCTCTTTCCACCTCCATCTCCTCCATTTGTTCTCCATCTTCCTTTCTTATGAAATTGTTCATGTATGTATCACTGATGTTGTGTATTACAATTTTACAGTCATTGCTGATTACTATATCCGCCCCTGATGAAGTCATGTTTTGACGAAACGCGTTGGGCTATTTGTGATCAAGACTACTTGAATTAAACAACAAATCATCTCTGTTCATCAATTGTATATTTGAAGATACCCTTAAATATAAGGGCTCGTTTTATAATTTTTTATACTTTTATATTTTATATTAAACATTGATTGTTTAAAATCTACTTCTGTTGTATTTAGCGCACTCTGATACCCCCCCTTTTTGTTCCATATATATATATATATATATATATATATACATACAGTATATCACCTGACCTTTGACAAAGGGGCTAGTCCCCGAAACGTTGGTCTTCAATACACTTTTTTGCTGAAAAAAACCATTGAGTGCCGCTGTTTGTCTGCGGAGTCCTTCTATACATACAGTATATCTATCTATCTATCTATCTATCTATCTATCTATCTATCTATCTATCTAGATAGATCTATCTATATATATATATATATATATATAAATATATATATATATATATATATATATACGTTTGTAGATCCGGCACTCCTGCTTCCTGGTGCAGGTGGCCTGGGTGCCTTTGCTCGATTTGGATAGGGGTTTGTGGTGTGTCCTCCGCAGAGTAATGCACCGCACGGCACTCCAGTAAGTGAAAAAGCAAATTTATTTGTGCAACAGTTTCGGAGCCTACCGCTCCTTCGTCAGGCTTACAGCAGAATCCCTGTAAGCCTGACGAAGGAGCGGTAGGCTCCGAAACTGTTGCACAAATAAATTTGCTTTTTCACTTACTGGAGTGCCGTGCGGTGCATTACTCTGCGGAGGACACACCACAAACCCCTATATATATATATATAAAAATATATATATATATATATATATACATATATATATATATATATATATATATATATATATATATATATATATAGATATATATATATATAGAACCCAATTGTGGTATGGCACCATACCACAATTGGGTTCTGTGTTGTTGTATTTGTCTCAGCCAACCTTGATTGGTTCATCATTTCTGTACAGCGCGAGGGGATTATTGGCTTTTGAGTTTTGTTTATCTATATATCTATATCTATCATCCAAGAGAACTCGGAGACTGTGGAATGATGTAAAGATATCCAAATCTGTATTTAGGGTAAACTTTTTCGGGACCGCAGTCCCGTCCCGTGAATCTTGATGTGCGGTATCCACTTCTCCCTTCCACAGCGTGCAAGGCTATGCGGCTTGAGATGGCTGATGGAGGGCTATGTGTGACTTCTGACTACCGTTGCTGGCAAGCTGTTCATTTTTGCTTATATGTATGTGAGCTTTTTTATTATATAAATATATTTGGAATTATAGCTCATTGTGCGCTCTTCTCTTTTTTTTTTTTGCATATTCACAGAAATATATATATATATATATATATATATATATACTGTAATTATACTGTATACTGTATACTGTAACAGATTATTACTGTATGTGTAATTGTTAGATCAAAACCATTACTATTATGTAGATATCTGTAGTTTAGTAACTTCATATAGCTAGAATGTGGGCACTGCCACAGCATGAGCAAGTAGCTCAATCAGTAAAGTATCTGCATCTAGTGGAACAGGTCATGGGTTATAATACAGGGTGCGATACTTGTGAAAATTATGTTTAGAATAAAAATATTGTGACATTGTTATTTTGCTAGTCAGCCACAGAAGAGATACAGTATATACAGCTTTCAATTAATACCCCTTTCACACCAGCCTAAATTCCCGGATTGCTCCCGGGCCCTTCCCAGACTTCATGACGGTGTGAAAGGAAGTTTACTCGGCACCCCGGGATGATGGGCTGGAAGAGAGTTCCCAGTGCAGTGACAGAGGGCTGGGGACATGACAGCGCCGCATTTGGCCTATGGCAGCCTGCAGGACCTTAAGCAGAGGCCTGACCCCGGGGAGCACTCACCAGCAGGCAGTCCATCTTCACCCCCGAAGGGTCCCATAGCAGGACTGGAAGCTCTCCCCATTAGACATGGTGCGGTGGCAGACCCTCTCACAGTCCGGGGGCCCCCTCATCCTCCAAAGCTCGGTGCGGGGATCCCTCCCTTTGCCGCAGAGATCACTGACCCCTCACCCCCGCCTCTGTGCCAGGCTCTGCAGTTGCGTAACAGGACCCGACATCCTCCTCCCCATATGCCGCAGTACACATATGCACAGGCCCGTCCCTCCACTCCACTCCCGGCCCACGGGCTGCACTGGCTGAGCCCCGACGACAGCTGCTGGAGTGCATCGGGAGATTAGGCCTGTGGCAGGGCAGGTGCCAGTCCAGGCAATCCCAGTTGCACGCACACCCCTCACAGCTCCAAGCCAATCCCAGGCCGGCCCCACCAGCATCATCCCACAAAACCCGCCTCCCGCCACCTGCACTAACTCCCCCCCCCCCTTTCCCTCACACCAGAAAATGCAGGGACTAGGCTATATAGGCTATATATATAAAGGTGAATAAGGTGGCACTCTAATAACTGTGTGCCCGAAACACGTGTCAGAGGTGACAATAAAGTTTCATATTTTCAACAGCTGAGAATTCTTTAAAATGCCATCTTATTCACATTTATTATTGGTGACCCAGCATCACAGGATGGCACCAAAGCAAGTGTACTCCTAAAACTAATAAAAAGGAGTGTGCCAACGCTGGCTGAATGATACACAAGAAGGTTCACATTAATAAATTATATTTAATAACCATAAATGAGTATAATGGATAAATTATTATAATACTAATAAAAATAAAATTTAAAAGCAGAAGAGGTACTAGATCACATGTATGACATAGTCTAATTCGCAGAATATACCACAATAGACTAATTGAAAAATCATATATCAGCTGGATAAAGGGTAGAATTCATACTACCATCCTTATTTGTCCTCTGGTATATAGTTGTAGAAATTTATAATCCCAAGGATCGATAAAGGACTAGATGCTTCCCAGTGCTCTATGAGCTCAAGACTCCCATTTAGGCGACTCACTCTGACATCCGATTAACTAGGGATCATGCTAGGTATACCACAGCTTCTCCAACCTCAGATTCAGTTTTTCATGTGGTACGCTGAAGTTCGTAGACCGCAGGTGGAACAATTGGGCAAATAGCGGGTAGGTTGCAGGTGGAACAATTGATGCCAGATGATAATTGGGTACAGCTCAAAATTATGGAGTGCCGCTATCTATCTACACAATATATATATATATATATATATATATATATATATATAAGCAATTCATCGCACTACTATTGTTAAAAACAATCATATTGAATAGTTCCCACATGGGAAGCATGCAAATTCTACCTATACATACCTCCCAACTTTGGAAGTGCTTGAGCCGGGACACTGTTGCTGCGCGCCGTTGGCGCGTCGAAAATTCTGGGGGCGTGGCCTAATTCAGGGGCGTGGCGTATACGCGTGGCTCTCCCGCACGGCCACGCCCCCATTTTGCCGCTATGGGGGCATGACCCAGAGGCTCTGTGAGCCTCTAGCCATGCCCCCAGCCCCCTGGCTGCGGGAATAGACGCTGTGCGCATGCGCACAGCATTTATTCCCCGCTGCTTAGCAGCCGACAGGGGGGACTCCCAACAGCCCCCCCCTCACCACGGGACACTGCCGACCGCGGTAGGGACAGCGGGACAGGCCCTGATAATCGGGACTGTCCTGCTGTAATCGGGACTGTTGGGAGGTAAGCCTATATGAAGTTAGCAATAATGGTTTTGAACTCACAATTACACATAGTCAGGTTCTGCAAGCTTACAGTGTAAGAGCAAATAGCTCTGTAAATAAGGGGTGCCATTTAATAGGATGAGAGATTCAGAAAGTGAGAGATTTGGTAAGAAATCTAAAAAAAATTTAAACCGGCAATCATTTACACTTAAAAGTCAAACTAGTTTTGCAGTGCAAATGATTGCCGCTTTAAAAAACTGGAGATTTCTTACCAAATCTCCAGTCAGACGGGATCAAATGTTATACTCTTATGTATGACTTCTAAACAATGTATTTTATATAAATCTACTACCTGAGGTACCCAGCGTTGCCCGGGTTTGGTTGTGCAATCAGCATTACTTGAACTTTAGCCTTCTTTTGTTTTAAACTTAACCTCTCACCATGGTGTGACTGGCATACACCTGTCTGTTGTGGGCTCCGGGACCTAAGCATTTTTATTAAACCCCATTTCCTCTACCCCCTTTATGTTTTGCAACTCTGCCATAGGTTGGCAGTGAGAAAGGGTCTTAAACGGTGTCCCACATTGGTCTCCCCCCTCCCCTGGTACCTTGCAGCTGAAACCCCCGCTCCCCCCTCCCCTGGTACCTGGCAGCAATCCTGGGGATTCAGGCAGCGCAGTCTGTGCTCAGGCGGAGGAAGCAGGTCCATTAGGAGAGTGTGATTTCATCGGCGGGGTCCCTGCTGCAAATGGGAACTAGCGGGCCACTCATTACAAATGCGCATATGTAATGAGTGACTCAATTATATGTGCATATGTAATGAGCAGATCATTCATATGCGCATATATAATTAGCAGGATACACTGCCTCCTAGTAACCCATGCACGCCCGCTGCCTACCTCGTTGCCAGGTACCAGGGGTGGGAGGGAGTGTTACTAGGGGCTGCCTACTGCATGGTATATTACTGGTTAATTACCGTGTACCTTTCACAACAGGTGCAATGTGAAAGGTACAAAAACGGTAATTAACCAGTAATATACCGTTTACAAAATGCAGTGTGAATGGGGTTAAACTTGCTCTGACCCGGTTAAAGAACCGTTTAAAAAAAAAAAAACCCGGGTCAGAGCAGGTTTGGCAGTGGGAAAGCAGCATACTGTAAGTGTGCAGATTATTACTGTATGTGTAATTGTTAGATCAAACCCATTACTATTAAGCATAGCTCTGTAGTGTAGTAACTTCATATAGCTAGAATGTGGGCACTGCCACAGCATGAGCAAATAGCTCAATCAGTAAAGTATCTGCATCTAGTGGAACAGGTCATGGGTTATAATACAGGGTGCGATACTTGTGCAAATTCTTTTTAGAATAAAAATACTGTGACATTGTTATCTTGCTAGTCAGCCACAGAAGAGATATCTACAGCTTTTAATTTATACCCATTTCACACCAGCCTAAATTCCCGGGTTGGGCCCTGGAACAACCCACGACTAGCGCTGTTATGAAAGGTTCCCGGGTAAATTTTCTGGGATTTCAACCCTGCTAGCTAGCAGGCTTTCTCCCGGGCCCTTCCCGGACTTCATTTCGGTGTGAAAGGGAGTTTACCCGGCATCCCGGGTTGATGGGCAGGAAGAGAGCTCCCAGTGCAGTGACAGACGGATGGGGACATGGGGGGGCCCGTCCCTCCACTCCACTCCCGGCCCCTGGGCTGCACTGGCTGAGCCCTGGTGACAGCTGCCGGAGTGCATCGGGAGATTAGGCCTGTGGCAGGGCAGGTGCCAGTCCAGGCAATCCCAGGTACACGCACACCCCTCACAGATCCAAGCCAATCCCAGGCCGGCCCCACCAGCATCATCCCTCAAACCCCGCCTCCCGCCACCTGCACTAACTCCCCCCCCCCCCTCACCCCAGAAAATGCAGGGACTAGGCTAGTGTGAAAAGGAACTTCCAGGGGAAGAGAGCAGGAGCCCAGCGGCATGATTCCCAGAGTTATGCCTCTGATCTCAGAATATGATTACCTGTTCCTTTATGCTTTACCATCATATCTAATTGTGGGATAACACAACTATTAATAATACTTGGGGTGAGATTTAATAGAGTGCTATTTTTGCGGTGTCTAAAAAATCGCACCATATCGCACAAGGCACATTTGCAATTTTTGGCTGAAATTTCTGTCTATTTTTAGTAATGGAAATGTGTGGTTTTTTTTTAGACAAGTGCAGGTTTTAGTAGCGTGAATGTGTGATTTTTTTGTGTACGGATTTGTATTTTAAAAAAAGTCCTAATTGGCACTAAGCATTCCCATGGAGATGTCTACAGCCAATCAGAGCTGAGCAGAGTCTCGTCATTTAGAATCCCTGTGACTGATGGAGCTGCTCTAATGTGAGATCATGATACGCTGAGTATGTGTGTATGTGTGTTTGTTTGTGTATATTAGTTTTACTTTTCTGCGTGTATGTGTCTTTTTTGGTACATTGTTTTCAGTGTAGAACTACAAGATCCAGCGGGCCCAATAATGCCCCACATGCTGGGATTTGTGGTCCGCTAAGGAGGTGAAGCCTTCTGGGACTTGTAGTTCTACTGTGAAAACCAATGTATTTTTATTTTATTTTATATATAAGAATCAGTTCGCCACCCACAGCCCAGGGATGGCGGGGATGGATGATGCCTGGGGGGACCCCTTTATGCAGGGGGTCCCTACTCCCCCAGGTACCCCGTCCAGGGCTAATCAGCCACGGTAGTCATGGTTCGGCTTGGGGACCTTGCATAAAAAGTTTCCCCCAGCTGTTGGAGCCTGGTAGTGGCTCCAAAATACAACAAACCCACAGTTTTTTTTATCCCCCATACTGTATTTTTGGAATCAGGACCGGTCCAAGAGCCCACGCATAACATCGCAGTCCATGGCAACTCAGGGCGCTGCACACGGGTGAGAGTGATGGATTTGTGATTTTCCCATGGCTGTGATGCCATTTGCAGATGTGCACAGGGGCAGGATTTTACTCTGGTGGGGAGGCAGATAACTGATCGCTGGGTTATGAAAAGTAGCAGCCCAGCGATCAGGTGTGAATTAGGCCCCTAAATATCAGCCACTCAAAACTTCATAAATAAAACTCAAAGGGGGAAATTTGCTAAGATATGTATTCTACTTCACATGTGATGTTGTTATGAGCAACCAATCAGATCCTGTCTACTATCTTCAAGAGGGTGCTAAATAAATAAAAAGTAGATTCTGATTGGTTGCCCATAGCAACATCCCATGCGAAGTAGAATACACATCTTAGTAAATTTTCCCTAAAGTATTTTGTTTTGATTATTTAGGGCCCATACACATTATGCAATATTATCTATGATTGTCACAATTTAGGTCAGTTCAGTACAAAATTGTATAATGTGTACACACAATCTGTCGTAATGAGAAATATTATGAGAAATCGTCTGATAGTCCTGCCTGCAGGCTTGATGGAGAGATATTGGGGGAAATTTACTAATATGAAAAACCTAGTTTTTCGTATTGGTATTTTCCCTACTACTGCATACGACTGTTTCAGTCGTATGCAAAGTCGTGTTCCGGAGGGGGATTTACAAAGCAGTCAGATACGACTGCTTTGTAACCCTCCGATGGTGTAACAATTCATATTAGCTGGCCATATATACGGCCGCTAATATGAACTAGTAGAGGCAGTCTGCACGGATCAGTCAGATCCGTGCAGGCTGCAAGGTGTAAAAAAAAAAAGAAAAATAAATAAATAAAAAAACAGCGTGGGGTCCCCCCCACAGCTGTAACCAGCACCAGGCTGAAGGAGCCGGGGCCAGTAATTAAAAATCAGGGAACCCGACAAATAGGGGTTCCCCGATTTTTAACAACCAGCCCCAGGCTCCAGGTCCGGGGCTGGTTCCCAAAATACGGGGGACAAAATGACTAGGGGTCCCCTGTATTTTAAGAACCAGCCACAGGCCAAACCAGCCAGCAGGGTAATGCCACAGCCGGGGGGAGACTTTTTATACAAGTCCCACCAGCCAAAGCATTAACCCTCTGACCAGTCAGCCTGGCCAGGGGCCCTGGGGGAGTGGGGACCCCCCAATAAAGAGGTCCCCCCCCTCCAGGACTTACCTGACCAGGCTGAAGCCTGATACTAAGCCAGCTGATACTGGTGTAAAAAATAGACAGTATGACTGTTATATCATAAGATATCATATACAATTGGATGCCAGCCTGGCCTCTCCTCTTCCTCCCTGTGTGACAGGATGTGTGTAGATAGGAGAGCAGCAAGTAAAGGAAGCAAGCCAGAGTTTATTAAAATATTTATAAAGCTTTGATATAATATATAATATAATTGTTGGTATGTTGCTTCATCCATCCTAGAGGTGCCCATAAACGCTGCGAGAATGGCATGCGTTGTGGGCTAGATCACATTGCCTCGCACGGCATGCGTTTTGCATGCAATGTGCATGTGATGCGATGCCAGCGGGAGCGTGCATCGCATTCCACGGTGCTATCGCATGGTGTATGGGCACCTTTAGAAAGAAGTCCATGAATACCTCACATATCGGCATCAGTTTATGGACACCTAGGCCAATCAAGGCCGGACACCAGTTCCCACAAGGGCACCTCTCTTCCCTTGCAAGTTTGAATCCATTAATTCAACACCATTGATATAATTTATGTGGGCCACTCCCCCTACACACACACACACACTACCATTCAAAAGGTCACCAAGACAATTTTGTTTTTCACATGAAAACTGACTTTTATTCATCAAATGAGTTGCAAAATGAATAGAGCATATAGTCAAGCGATTGGCAAGGTTAGAAATAATGATTTTTATTTGAAATAATAATTTTGGCCTTCAAACTTTTCTTTCCTCAAAGAATGTTCCTTTTGCAGCAATTACAGCATTTGCAGACCTGTGGCATTCTAACTGATAATTTGTTGAGGTAATCTGAAAAATTTCCCCCTACGCTTCCTGAAGTCAATCTCAGTGACAGTTGGGCGTTCCTAACTGTGTGTGTTATACTCAGTGGCGTAGCTTGTGTAAGGCAGCCCCCGCCACTGCTTGGAGGAGCGGGGGCTGCGTGGGCGTCGGAAGCCTCTCACTATAACCTGCAGAGCTGAGCTGAGGACAGGTCCGTCCTGTCTCACTCCGTCTCTCTTCCCCCCTTCCTCCCAGCAGCAGCAGCAGCATTACAGGCAGGAAGTTCGGAACTGTTTCTGTGTACACAGTACACACAGCCTCCGTACCTCCGCGCAGGCTGGGCAGCTGCAGCATCGTCCCTCTCCCTGCTTTCTGTTCTTGATCGTCCTGCTCCAGCGGCTGCCTTCTATTCCTCTGCACTCTGCACTCCGGTTACAGAGCCCTCCCCTTCTACAGGCTTCAGCACAGGAGCTGAACACAACAATAAGGTTAACTCTTTCAAAACCTGGTTTCCTACAGTGGGATGCAAAGCATTCAGTGTCTGTGTCATCACATGTCAGCATATTTGTGTCAGTGTCTGGGTGTCTGTGTTATGTCTCTAGATGTCAGCATCTGTCAGCATCAGTGTCTCTATGTGCAGTCCGTGTGTCAGCGTATCCCTGTGTGTAGGCGTCTTTAAGTGTCCATGTGTCAACATATGTGTCTGTGTCGGCGTCCATGTATCAACTTGTCAGCACCCGTGTTTTAGGATCTGTCTGTTTGTCAGTATCTGTCTGTTTGCCGGCGTCTGCGTGTCCATGCGTTAGCATCTGTCTGAGGGGCTGGGGGCATGCCAGAAGCTCACAGAGCGCTTAGCATGCCTCTATAGTGATGAAAACGGGAGGCATGGCTTGTGGGAGCATTATTCCCAATAAGCCTTTCCCCCTCTCAGTGAGGTCACACCCTTTTTCTGGCGGCAGTGCGACTTCGTCGACAGCGGACATCTCGCCCGAGTTCAGTGTAGTGCGAGATGTCCGCTGAATTCTGACGTTTTTTTTAAAGGGGAATTAACTTACAAGGCAAAACCATGCCAAACCATGCCTAGTAAGTTAATTCCCCTTTAAAAAACATCAGAATTCAGCGGATATCTCGCACTACACTGAACTCGGGCGGCATGAAATTCCGGCCATAGTGTAAGGTGCATTTAGATTTGTGGAGTATAAGTTTAATGACGGCATGTGGCATATAGTGCAAGGGGCATTATGATGTGTGACGTAATGTTTAAGGGGCATGGGGGGGGGGGGGGGCGCCAGAAACTTTTTTGGCTGGGGGGAGCAAAATTTATAGTTACGCCACTGGTTATACTATATGCAAACTTTGTGTCAGTGACAGTGCTGCTATATCTCAAGCCTACCGCCTGGCTCTCTGTGCCACTCAAACTTATTGTGTGCTGTATGACAACCTGTAAAAGTATTACATGAGCAGCAGACTATCTATTTGACCCGCAGCTCTAAGAATAGTGTTAACCCCGTTACTGTGGTACATGAAATATTCTTGTGTTTAGCCTGATTACACTATACATCATTTACCAACACTGCAGCAATTAGCACAGTTTATTACTCCTCTTGCGGCACTATCTTTGAGTGCACCCTATAGTGGGTACATTATCACACGTGTACACTTGCAATTCAGCCCACAGGTTACAAGGATTCCAAATATTATTATAATTTTGACATAGTTAGTTCCTTGCCCTATTTATATCCAACCTTAAGGGTTAACAATCGGTACACTTTCACCAGGACCCATTGGGCCAGTTTGAGTTAATATAAATCTGTCCAGCAGGGGGAACCCAGATATTGCTTTGCACAGATAGAGTCTTTTTCCTTGTCTGTAACTTGTCACTTTGTTCAATTGAATGCTTTGATAGCAACATAATAAATACAACAATTGCAACAGTTGCAGTAATACTACCAAGGAACCCAATTGTTTCAAAATAAGCCTGTCTGCTTTATGTAAAAATACACTAAACACACACAGAACGCCCGCACGTGTAATTTTAAGCACAAATCACGTCACTTGTCTGTCTAAATGTGTTTTCTTTGTAAAAAATTTTGCTTGCCGTATTAATTGAATCAATAAAGGTTATGTTTTAAATGATCAATTCTTCCCAGTAGGTGCACCAAACCATGACAATTCTTTTCTTTCCTTCTCTCCTTGATTGTCACGGGTCTGGGACGGATATTAGACAGCACTTACATCGACAGCCATTACATCGACACCATTAGTTCGACAGCTCAATAGGTCGACATGGTTTTAGGTCGACATACCATTAGGTCGACATGTCATTAGGTCGACAGCTCATTAGGTCGACATGTTTTTAGGTCGACACTACCATTAGGTCGACAGTGTCTATGTCGACAGTCAAAAGGTCGACATGGGTTTTTTCACTGTTTTTTGGCCGAAATGTCAACACAGTCGACATGGACACAGTTTGAAGTGTGCCGCAGCCCCTCGCATCGCTCGCTTCACTCGCAATGCTTCGGGCACGGTGCCTCGCTGCGCTCGGCACACTATTTTATTCTCCCACCACGCCCTAGTGGATAGTAGGGCATGAAATACCGCCTGTCGGCACGTCAGCTCAAAAAACAGTGAAAAAACCCATGTCGACCTTTTGACTGTCGACATAGACACTGTCGACCTAATGGTAGTGTCGACCTAAAAACATGTCAACCTATTGAGCTGTCGAACTAATGGTGTCGATGTAATGGCTGTCGATGTAAGTGCTGTCTAACAATAGTCCGGATACCGATTGTCACTCCCACAAGTTGGATTGGCTATAATCTAGATGGGCACCTCTTGCATACCATACGGTCACGTTGCTCTCAAAACAGCTCAATTGGGTTGAGATCTGGTGACTGCACTGCCACTCATTGCGGACATAATACTAGCTGCCTTATTCTTCTGTGTTCTTTTGCCCATATAAATCTTTTCCTTTTATTGGCCAGTCTTAGATATGGCTTTTTCTTTGCTACTCTGCCTAGAAGGCCAGCATTCTGAAGTCATCTCTTCACTGTAGATGTTGACACTGGTGTTTTGCCGGTACCATTTAATGAAGCTGCCAGTTGTGTACCTGTGAGGCATCTATTTCTCAAACTAGAGACTCTAATGTACTTGTCTTCTTGCTTGGTTGTACACTGTGGCCTTCCACTTTTTTTTTCTACCCTGCTTAGAGCCTATTTGTGCTGTTCTTTGAAGGGAGGTGTTGGCCCTTACAGGGTTAACGACCCCCTCTGTCATGTGTGTGTGAATAGATAAGGGAGTGGATTATTCTGCAGCATGTCATCGCTTATGATGTAAGCTGGCCTCCCTCCCATTGGCCGGGGGAATATGCACAGAAAATGTTGGAGGCAGACCCCCGAATGGCCACATGGTGTCAATCCTTCAGACGGATGACTTGCGCATGTGCACAGTGTACCTTGTGCATGCTGGGCCGCTCGATTTTCTATTTATTTATTATGTGTAATGGCTCATACACACTGGGCGATCTCTACCGCCAATATCTGTGGCAGCAGGAACCTGGTATTGGCAAGTGCATTCACACTGCATATCAGTGATGTGGGGGGGGGGGGGTATATGAACAATGCATCCTACAATGTGTATATTTTGTCTATAGGTCCTTTCAAAATGTAATTGTCTGGAATTTTTTCTTTCAGCCAACTACTGGCATTTAAAATGATAAATCCAGAAATCAATTAACTATCAACACTGACAAAATGTCATTGCCTTCCATTTTTCATGTTGTGATGTTTATTCTTGTCTGTAATGTTCCACTCTGATATTCTGTTTAGTTTACAAATTAGCTAAGAATATCTGATCACAGCAGAGATTTTTGGCAATCTTTTGTATGACAGGTTTATTGGAGATGATCATTTAGGAACTAGGAGAATTTTTGACAGCTGTTATACCTGACAGTGTGGTGAAACTTTCTAATTAGGTAAATGTATCTAACAAGCTGACCTCGCCATCTGCTGTCATTTATGATGCTTTTGAAGGCATTTTATTGTATGCTAATTTTTTTCCTATCTCAACAATTAAATGCCTATTTTCAGCTCTGGATTGAATACAAATAGTCACTTCAGTCACCCCAGAGGGCCTACAATGACTCATTCTATTGGATATGGTGCAGGAATACAATGTGGTATGGAATGATCTATTGGATATGCTGAGTAGAGACTTTCATGTCTGATTTATCTCATTAAGTACAAAGTTGGAGTAGATGAAGTGCAAATCTACTGCTAAAAGTTATCATAGTAAGAAGTTATGTTTTAAATTAGGAAAACAAACATCTTCATAAAAATAGACAATGATTGTACAGCCATCTATGTCACAGACAGTGCAATTCTGCATAGTAACTAGGTCAATACATATAGAACACCCACTGATGAAATCTAATCGGTGAAACTAGTCTAGGCAGAGTGGAGCGGACACGACAGATGAGCCAAGCGTGCTGATGTCAGGACCCAGAAATCGGATGCCGGAGATTTGCGGTGTCTGGAACTGGTGACTTACCACAGTTACCCATGTGAGCACTGTTTGTGTTAATTTCATTTGACACACATTATGTTAGTGTGTTTTATCCATATTGAAGTATGGAAGTCGAGTTACACACAAGCCATTTTAGGATAGTATGGCCGCCATTTTGGTTCGCAGAGTTGCGCAAATAAAGTTTCCATACCCGAGTATGCGTGGCAAAGTGGACCAGAAGAGTAGCCATACTATCACACATAAATTCATAAATACATACTGACCCTAAGTAAAATATAGTTAAAGGTTTAGAACGCCACACATAGCTTAGTTAGCCCTGCATACATCTATCTGTATCGTGTTTAGTACCGTTCCGTTCAGCTCATTATGCGAAGTATTCCGGTCATTGCGAATATATCGCAATGTACATTGCCCGAGAGATATGGACATAATCCATATTCCAGAGACAGTTTCTGTTGTAAGTAGTTAACAAAGGAAACTAGCTCAAACCGGTTCTTATCCTTGCTGACGCCGAAACCACCAAACAAAGGACTCTTAAAGTTCACTCCCCTGCACCTGGTCAGACCAGGTACAGCGTCTAACCTCCAATCACAGTGGACCGGACATATGATCTCTGACCAATGAGAATGGCCTTTGACCTCCCCCTTCTGACCCTATAAGATAGGCGACCCAGAGCAGCCAAACTCTCTTCGGCACATCTACTTTCCCTGGACCTTCCTACCGGACTATAGTTCATTCCTGAACGATAGTGAGCTCTGACCGGACTGCGCTTCGCATATTTGATGAGACGGGTAAACGGTTGCATTAACGGTATTTATCCTTATTGTATTGATTGGCTGATTGTGTCTTGTATCTGTTTTCTCTCCCTTTAGCAGAGTCTGTTTAGTATTCATTGTTAGTATATTGTATCACCTGTTATACCTGTTTATTCTTATTTCTGTAACCCCCTTTTGTCCATTAGGGACTTAAATACAAACCTTTTACGGAGTTCTAATCTCCTTATTCCTATTCAGTGGTCGTGTCTGTTTATTCGCATAATAGCGATAAGGTATATTGCGGACACAGTCCGATAAGGTATATTCGCAGATTAGAGACAAAGTACTGCGAAGGAATCTCTGAATAAGGTATTGGATCTTGGTATACATAATACAATAAAAGGTACGCTACGCTGCGCTACGCTTTGTTCGCACGTAGCTAGGTATAAAGGGTACGTTGGTTGCGGACTTATTACGTAACCAACGCTTTTCACTTATCGTCACTCTGGTTATATTTTAATCACCATTAACAGAAGTAAACATTTTACCTACATTTAAACGTACTACACTATTGTTCACCTCCTGTTCCTTTATATACATATAGAGGTCTATTTACTATGTCATAGAGAGAGATAAAGTAGACAAAGGGGGGCCGCCATTGGCCGCAATGCAAGCACCCCCTGCCACCACCGCCACTCCTCCTGGTCCCCGCCACACACAGGTGCACAATTCCTGGCACCTGTACTAAGATGATCAGCTTTATGGGCTACTTCGGCAACAGCTCATGGAAGGGTGATCACGGTCCCGGTGCTTGTATAATACAGATGACAGGCACCGGAACCGATACATGCGCAATACCGACGTACAGTAGGTACTGTGCATGCGCAGTCCCCGGATTTTATGGGCTGACGCTCGACAGCACATAGAAAGGCACCCCAGAGAGAGGGAACATCTCCCAATTGAACTGTCTTGGTAACTGGCAGGTCGGACTTCCAATAGGAATTCACTGTCAGTCACATTGAAGCCAGTGCAGTCTCACAGACTGCATCTGGCTTCACTACAGTGGCATATTTTCCCTGGGGGGGCTGCAGCCCTGTAGCCCATAGGTAAAAACCGCCACTGCGTAAGGACCATACACACTGGGTGACTTTGAGCTGAAAACAGCTCAGTTTACTCGTCTGAATGTGTGCTCGTCTGAGTGATCAGTGGCGTAACTACAGTGGGTGCAGGGGATGCAACTGCTATGGGGCCCGGCGGCTTGGGGGGCCCCATAGCAATCCCCTGCACCCTCTTGATTTTGTATTTTAAAATATTTATGCCCGGACAGTGCCTGCGCTGACTGAGGGTGACCCGGGCAGTGATGACGGCGCGCAGCGGCAGCGCCGAGTTAGAGGGGTGGACCTGGCTAGTGGAGTGCCGAGCGTAGACCCTGCTCCACCGAGCAGGAGACTACGCAGAGAACGAGACCTGGCAAGTGGCTCCGACGAGTGTGAGACTCCTGCGCCGAATGGATGGAGGACCCAGTAGCTGCACAGCGCGTGAGACCAGTGCCGCTGCGCTGACCTAGAGCTCATAACAGTGAAATGAACTGCGTCCTGGTGAGTGCACTGGGGGAGGGGGGACGCGGCACAAATCTATTTATGTCAGATCCCTCTTCTACCTCCTCTGAGCCCTTCCTTCACTCCCCCTACACAGCACTGCTTGCACTGGGGTAAGGGGGGAAAGGAGGAGGTATATACAGTATTGTCACCTGTATTGGGAAGGGGGAGGGATATTAGGAGAGATAAATGTCAGAATACTTTAAAACCCTGCTCTCCCTCCTCCCACCCCTCACTTCCTACCCTAACTCCATCACACAATCTCCCTCCTCCCTCTTAGGGGCCCATTTATCATGTAATATTTGTGGCTTATTCCCTGAAAATAGACATTTTCAATATTAGGACCACCGGCATGTATGTAGAAGTGATAGCAGCAGATATCTCTGATACCTGCTACGATCCCTCCTTTGTATCCCATTTGGTCTCTCACTTCCCACAAGCTTTATCCCCCCCATGGACATTTTAGTGACACGCAGGGGGGGGGGGGCCCTTTCAGGATTTTGCTATGGGGCCCATGAAGTGCTAGTTACGCCTCTGTGAGTGATTATGCTCCAACATCATCGCCCGATCCGCCGCTCATCATTACCAGCAGAAGAGCGATGGGGTGGATGTCTTTCATAGATTCTTGCTATGGAAAGTCGTTCCCCCCCCACAAAATCACTAAAATGGGCAAAAATCGGCCCAGTGTGTATGCACTGAGAGATTTTGACCAGTGTATATGCTGACCGATGATGGGGAAAATTGATGGGCTGAAATTCGCTCAGTGCATACACACTGGTCGATTTTCACATGTTTTAGCAATATTCCCGGGGGGTGAAGGACTTTCCATAGCAGGACGCTATGGAAATAAGCTGTTAACCCGGTCGGTCGTCTGTAGAGGCCTTTAGTAAAAAGACCCCATATGGCAAGATGTATTGGGATCAGTATGATTTACCTACAACTAAATTACCAACAATTACTGGACCGATACTGTTATAGCAGCAGGGTGAAAATACCTATAGTCAATATCACAACACCTAATACTGACTATTGAATATATACCGACATAATCATAATGCTGAACATGTTCAAATACTGACACAGCTATAATGTGGACATGGACACCAGATTACTGCGTCCTCTCGCATGGCCTGCTGCACTTGCCATGCTTCGGGCACACTGTTATATTCTCCCTCTATGCCAACTGGGATAGTAGAGTATGAACAAGTTGGTTTTCGAAAAAAATTATGAAAAACTGTATTTAATATATTATTTGTGTCATTATTTTGACTGCCATTATTGTGGCTGTGTCAATGTTTTCTTCCTGTCAGTGTTTTACTTGGTGCTATTTTGATATTGTCAGTGTTTCCTTTGTCAGTATATTGTCCATCGGTATTTGGTTGTAAGGATTTTGTCAATCATTATTTTGTCCATTGGCAACTTAACAACATACTGATGTATCACAGCTTGGATAGGTATAAAGTGAAGAGACATAAGGCCCCCAGGTACTTGTGTAGTTTCACGGTGCCCGATATATCGGATGCGATATCGGCCGATATATATCGGATGCGATCCGAAGCGATTTTTGACCTGTTCATAACCCCACTATCCACTACGCATGGAGTTGATTTTATATAGTGCGGCGAGCGCAGTAATCCGCGTCCGCTCGCCACGCTTCAGGCTCGGTGGATCGCTGCGCTCGTCGCACTATATAAAATCATCTCCATGTGTAGTGGATAGTGGGGTTATGAACAGGTCAAAAATCGCTTCGGATCGCATCGATATATCGTCCGATATCGCATCCGATATATCGGGTGCCGTGAAACTACACAAGTACCGGCCCCCATACACTAAGGCGATATATATGCACTCCAGGCATCTGTCATGTACAGTACAGTGCCCAGATTGCATGTATTTGACAAGAGGTGCGATGCACGGGTGCGGCTTTCGTGCGCATTGCATCACACCTCATAGGTCGCCGCTGCAGGAGATATTTAGTACTTGTAGTGTGCTGGTACCACAGCACTTCAAGCACTGACATTTTCCCTTATTTATTTTACTGCAGTTGCTGCTCTGAGTTCTGATCACTGTCCCCTTGTGCCTTTCCCCAGCACTGCCTGCCATTACTCTTTTCTTTTTATTCATCAATAGTTTTTTATTGAAAATTTTTGGGATAGAGAGCACTTTTCTTTTTATTTTTTCTTTATTTTATGTTTGGTTGATGTGAGTTCCTATACAGTATGTTAATTTTGTTTTACATCTGAATGGAAATTGTACATCAATATACTATACATTGCTACACAATAAATATGTTGTGATAAAAATAGAACTCTACGTTTTATTCATGCTACTATATGTATCCACATAAACAAGAGAGACGGAGAAGGATCATATCACCCTTTGGGTGAGATTTAATAGGATGAGATATTCAGAAAGTGAGAGATTTGGAGAGAAATCTCCAGTTTTTTTTAAAGCAGCAATCATTTACACTTCAAAATCAAACTGGTTTTGCAGGGTAAATGATTGCCGCTTTAAAAAAACTGGAGATTTCTCACCAAATCTCTCACTTTCTGAATATCTCATCCTATTAAATCTCACCCTCTATTTCAGATTACTGATGTACTTAACATTATCATATACTTGTACAATTTGATCCTATGTTTTTGATATCCAATTCATGTTTAAAGCAAATGTACATTTCCTGTATGTGTTTATACAAGTGCTTTAATAAAAACATTAGTAAAAAAGGGGAAAAAAAAATCAGGGAAACAATCAAGTTGGGGTTCCACTTATTTTTTTTAAAACCAGCACCAGACCCACCGTGCTGGTTCCCAAAATATGGAGGACAAAACAATTAGTGGTCCCCCTTTTTTCAAGAACCAGCACCAGGCCCAATCAGCCAGCAAGGTAATGTCACAGCCGGGTAACACTTATTATATAAGGTCTCGTGGCCAAAACATTATCCCCCTGACCGGTCAGCACGGGCAGGGGTTCTGGGGGAGTGGGGACCCCCAATGAATGGGTCACCCCCCTCCAGAATTTACCTGCCCAGGCTGAAGCCTGGGGCTGTTCCCGGTGCCCCTGGGCAGTGGGCACCAGCCTGATAAATGGTGTAAAAATAGAAAAAACTATTGTATATTGCTGTGGAACTATGAGTCTCAGCAAGCCTCTCCTGCATGCAGGGACTTGGAGAACCAAAAGTCCCAGCATGCGGGGCATTAAAGGGCCCGCTGGAACTTGTAATTCCACAGCAATACAAATAGTAAAATAAACACACAAACACACCAGAATAATAAAACTTTAATACACACAGAGCCCACACATACTGATAGTGACCTATTTTAAAAGTATGAGCAGCATGGACGGTGTAATGGTTAGCATTACTGCCTCACAGCGCTGAGGTCATGGGTTCTATCCCCATTATGGCTCTAACTGTGCGGAGTTTGTATATTCTCCCCGTGCTTGCGTGGGTTTACTCCGAGTACTCTGGCTTCCTCCCACAATCCAAATATATACAGATAGGTTAATTGGCTTCCAACAAAATTAACCCTAGAATGTCTGTGTGTGCGTGTACATGTGATCGGTTGTAAGCTCCACTGGGGCAGGGACTGATGTGAATGTTCAAATATTCTCTGTAAAGCACTGCGGAATATGTGTGCGCTATATAAGAAACTATTAATAAAATAAATAATCTTGATCCCGTAGGTAGGTCTCCCTCTATCTGTATTTAAAATATAAAAGGTGGCTTTGTGTTCTACATTGATAATTACTTTGCTGATGGAATTTTGAATGGGAAATAATGTAGGTCCTTTTCCAGTTGTCTTACTGTGCCTCCTGTGTGCTGTACTCAGACTTCTTTCTACATACTGTAAGGCTAGTTCTTAAATTGGCTTTTAAACACGAGATGTGTTTGACATGCATGTGTAACAATAGACTTGTGTAGCATGTAATTAACTTTTGATTTAGTTCATAAAGATTTAGCATGCATTTCTCAAGGAAAATTAATCTTGTATGTGTCTCTGTACATTAATGTCACCAGTTGTCCCAATGAGCATACCTTTTCCCATGATTTGTCCTCATAGAAATATCTAGAAGGAAAATTTATGGGTTTAGTGATGGAGAATAGCCCCACGGCACTGGGGACTTGGTCACAGAATGAAACAGACAGCCAATTTATCTGTTAACGTTTCAGCCTTTAATCTAGGCTTTTATCAAAACAGCTTATATTAAAGGCTGAAACGTTAACAGATAAATTGGCTGTCTGTTTCATTCTGTGACCAAGTCCCCAGTGCCGCGGCCAACCATCGTCTATTATTATGACCCAGCACAGCGGGTCACTACTGAGGGCACGGGGCCCATCTACCAGTGCAGGAGTTGAATGCCGGCATACCGCCTATATTTATATATATATATATATATATATATATATATATATATATATATATATATATATATACTTCAACAATCCGGCTGCACACTTGGGTTTTCAATAGCAGAAAGACTGACCTCCACACGTAGAGTAACGGCTTTCAAGCAACGTTTCAATGCTTTAATACATTTTTTTCAAGCTCACAAATACATAATAAAACAACATACCTTATATACCAGTACTCCCCCACCATGTGGAATAGCGTTTCCGGATCCGAGACTGCACACCCGGCCGGGACGCACTAAAATGACGTCATCACGTTATCCCTGTTACCAGGGGAACGCTGACGCTACCTAAGTGAAAACCCAAAACAAATATACATTAGTACTGCAGAAACAACATCAAAGCAGAACAGACAAGATCAAATCACATAACCCCGCAAAGCGGGTGTTGAACAATGTTAACACACTACAAATAATATAGTGCGATGCAATCAGAAGCAACCAACTCCCAATTGGTCGTTAAGGCCGTGGGGGATTAAAGTGTTCAAACGCATAATCCACTGACTCTCTCTTTTCAATAAGGCAATACCTCTGTTCCCACCCCTTTTAAGGGGCGGAATGTAATCAATCATTCGATATCTTATCGATGTGAGTGAGTGTCGACACTCTACAAAATGCCTGGCGACAGGCTGATCACTGCCACCTACTTCGAGAGCCAGTTTGATTGCAGATCTGTGGGCTGTCATACGCTCACGGAACGTTCTTTCCGTTTTGCCCACGTATGACAGCCCACAGGGACAAATAATTTGGTACACCAAAAACCTCATTTTACAAGAGAGATGAAATCTTATATCAAAAATCTTCCCTGTTTGGGGGTGTTGAAAAGTTTTCCCTTTGAGGAGAAACCCACAGGTGACACACCCGCATCCAAAGCATCCATTTTCAGGTTGCAAAAAATGTCTACTTTTCTGTGTCGACATATCAGACATGTCGGTTTTTACCAAGTAATCTCTGAGGTTGCGACCTCTTTTGTAACAAGAGAGTAACTTAGTGTTTGCCAAGCCTAAAGCTTCATCCGAAGTGATCAAGGACCAATTCTGTTTTGCAATTTTATTAATGCTCTTGCTGTGAGGATTGAAAACAGTGGGCCAAGGTAACATTTTTTGGGAAGATTTTTTGGGAGTTTTACTAAGTAACTTAGTTCTATCCAATTTTAAGACTTTGCTTTTGGCCTCAGACAATAATTCAGGGGGATAACCTCTTTCACTGAATTTAGTCGACATAATGTCAATCTGTTTGCTGGCTGTCTCAAAATTGGAATTGATTCTACGTACTCTCAAGAATTGAGAGTACGGCAACCCAGCTCTAAGGGGAGCAGGGTGAAAACTGCTATACAATAATAAATTATTTCTATCAGTTTCTTTACTGAACAATGTCGTTACTAGTGACTCCTTTTCTTTAATAATCTTAACATCCAAAAATGAAATTTCATTTAGATCCATAACAAAAGTGAGTTTGATCGGACTCTCACTCGCATTATGCTGTTGAATGATCATGGACAGCATCTCTGCTGTACCAGACCATAAGAGCAAAATATCGTCGATAAATCTTGAATAAAACAAGATTCTCGACGATATTTCTGCACTCGAAAAAAATAACATTTGTTCAATAAAGAACATGAAGATGTTAGCGTACGATGGGGCCACAGGGGACCCCATCGCACACCCGCTCACCTGCAGGTAAAAGTCATTGGCATGAGCAAAGTAATTACAAGTCAACAGCATTTCAAGTAATTCCATAATTATAGACACTTTGGGCCCCACATACAAAGGATGATCAACCAAGAACTGGCTAACAGCCTGTACCCCCTCCCTATGTGGGATCGAGGTATACAGGCTGCTAACATCGATGGTGACCAACCACACCTCAGCAGGAATGTTAGGCAATACCAATAATTTGTTTAATAAGTCCGTAGTGTCAAGTAACAGTCTTGGATGATTTTGGACACACGGTTGGAGTAGCGTGTCAAGGTAAGTCGACACACGCTGAAATAAAGACCCCCTGGCTGCTATTATTGGCCGGCCAGGCGGGTTGACAGGATCCTTGTGGATCTTTGGAATTAGGTATATCAGCGGGGTTTTAGGATCTTCTGGGATGAGAGCATCTTTTAATTTTTTGTCAATGAGATTATTCGCCACAGCAGACTCAAGACACACAATTAGGTTACGTTTGAATACTGGAGTTGGGTCACCCGCCAGTTTGCGGTATACCGATGTATCATCCAGTTGTTTTGATATTTCTTTAAGATAGTCCTTGGTGTTAAGGAGTACAAGGGCACCCCCTTTGTCCGCAGACCTAAATATGACTTCTTTATTCGATGACAAACGCTGTAAGGATGCCCATTCATCCTTAGTGAGATTACTGCGATTAAACCCATCAGATTGTATGGGCTGTAAAGAAGACTGATGTTCCAAATGCCGCATGAAAGTCTTGATGGACGCATTATTTGATGGCGGGTCAAACTTGGACCGAGGCATCAATTTGCGGACTTGATTAGGAATGCTGTCCTGATTGATATTCATAGGGGGATTCTTTTCAAAAAATTCTTTAATTCGCAGTTTGCGTTGTAAGTCATTCAATTCAATTTGCCACTTCAATGGTTCAAAGTTGTTGGTAGGCACAAATGAAAGTCCTTTTGACAAAAGGCTAACTTCACTCGAAGATAGTGTGTAGTCAGATAGATTGTAAATCACCGACGATTGGTTAGAGGCGGTCTGCCTCTTCTGGAGCCTTTTCCCCTGGCCACCACGACGGGTGCGGGTACGCTTGGTTTTTTGTATTTGGACCTTGTAGTCGCGCCTTGAGGGTTTCCCCTTGTTTGACTAGAGTTGGTGCCCTCATAGTCACCCGCACCCGTCGTGGTGGCCAGGGGAAAAGGCTCCAGAAGAGGCAGACCGCCTCTAACCAATCGTCGGTGATTTACAATCTATCTGACTACACACTATCTTCGAGTGAAGTTAGCCTTTTGTCAAAAGGACTTTCATTTGTGCCTACCAACAACTTTGAACCATTGAAGTGGCAAATTGAATTGAATGACTTACAACGCAAACTGCGAATTAAAGAATTTTTTGAAAAGAATCCCCCTATGAATATCAATCAGGACAGCATTCCTAATCAAGTCCGCAAATTGATGCCTCGGTCCAAGTTTGACCCGCCATCAAATAATGCGTCCATCAAGACTTTCATGCGGCATTTGGAACATCAGTCTTCTTTACAGCCCATACAATCTGATGGGTTTAATCGCAGTAATCTCACTAAGGATGAATGGGCATCCTTACAGCGTTTGTCATCGAATAAAGAAGTCATATTTAGGTCTGCGGACAAAGGGGGTGCCCTTGTACTCCTTAACACCAAGGACTATCTTAAAGAAATATCAAAACAACTGGATGATACATCGGTATACCGCAAACTGGCGGGTGACCCAACTCCAGTATTCAAACGTAACCTAATTGTGTGTCTTGAGTCTGCTGTGGCGAATAATCTCATTGACAAAAAATTAAAAGATGCTCTCATCCCAGAAGATCCTAAAACCCCGCTGATATACCTAATTCCAAAGATCCACAAGGATCCTGTCAACCCGCCTGGCCGGCCAATAATAGCAGCCAGGGGGTCTTTATTTCAGCGTGTGTCGACTTACCTTGACACGCTACTCCAACCGTGTGTCCAAAATCATCCAAGACTGTTACTTGACACTACGGACTTATTAAACAAATTATTGGTATTGCCTAACATTCCTGCTGAGGTGTGGTTGGTCACCATCGATGTTAGCAGCCTGTATACCTCGATCCCACATAGGGAGGGGGTACAGGCTGTTAGCCAGTTCTTGGTTGATCATCCTTTGTATGTGGGGCCCAAAGTGTCTATAATTATGGAATTACTTGAAATGCTGTTGACTTGTAATTACTTTGCTCATGCCAATGACTTTTACCTGCAGGTGAGCGGGTGTGCGATGGGGTCCCCTGTGGCCCCATCGTACGCTAACATCTTCATGTTCTTTATTGAACAAATGTTATTTTTTTCGAGTGCAGAAATATCGTCGAGAATCTTGTTTTATTCAAGATTTATCGACGATATTTTGCTCTTATGGTCTGGTACAGCAGAGATGCTGTCCATGATCATTCAACAGCATAATGCGAGTGAGAGTCCGATCAAACTCACTTTTGTTATGGATCTAAATGAAATTTCATTTTTGGATGTTAAGATTATTAAAGAAAAGGAGTCACTAGTAACGACATTGTTCAGTAAAGAAACTGATAGAAATAATTTATTATTGTATAGCAGTTTTCACCCTGCTCCCCTTAGAGCTGGGTTGCCGTACTCTCAATTCTTGAGAGTACGTAGAATCAATTCCAATTTTGAGACAGCCAGCAAACAGATTGACATTATGTCGACTAAATTCAGTGAAAGAGGTTATCCCCCTGAATTATTGTCTGAGGCCAAAAGCAAAGTCTTAAAATTGGATAGAACTAAGTTACTTAGTAAAACTCCCAAAAAATCTTCCCAAAAAATGTTACCTTGGCCCACTGTTTTCAATCCTCACAGCAAGAGCATTAATAAAATTGCAAAACAGAATTGGTCCTTGATCACTTCGGATGAAGCTTTAGGCTTGGCAAACACTAAGTTACTCTCTTGTTACAAAAGAGGTCGCAACCTCAGAGATTACTTGGTAAAAACCGACATGTCTGATATGTCGACACAGAAAAGTAGACATTTTTTGCAACCTGAAAATGGATGCTTTGGATGCGGGTGTGTCACCTGTGGGTTTCTCCTCAAAGGGAAAACTTTTCAACACCCCCAAACAGGGAAGATTTTTGATATAAGATTTCATCTCTCTTGTAAAATGAGGTTTTTGGTGTACCAAATTATTTGTCCCTGTGGGCTGTCATACGTGGGCAAAACGGAAAGAACGTTCCGTGAGCGTATGACAGCCCACAGATCTGCAATCAAACTGGCTCTCGAAGTAGGTGGCAGTGATCAGCCTGTCGCCAGGCATTTTGTAGAGTGTCGACACTCACTCACATCGATAAGATATCGAATGATTGATTACATTCCGCCCCTTAAAAGGGGTGGGAACAGAGGTATTGCCTTATTGAAAAGAGAGAGTCAGTGGATTATGCGTTTGAACACTTTAATCCCCCACGGCCTTAACGACCAATTGGGAGTTGGTTGCTTCTGATTGCATCGCACTATATTATTTGTAGTGTGTTAACATTGTTCAACACCCGCTTTGCGGGGTTATGTGATTTGATCTTGTCTGTTCTGCTTTGATGTTGTTTCTGCAGTACTAATGTATATTTGTTTTGGGTTTTCACTTAGGTAGCGTCAGCGTTCCCCTGGTAACAGGGATAACGTGATGACGTCATTTTAGTGCGTCCCGGCCGGGTGTGCAGTCTCGGATCCGGAAACGCTATTCCACATGGTGGGGGAGTACTGGTATATAAGGTATGTTGTTTTATTATGTATTTGTGAGCTTGAAAAAAATGTATTAAAGCATTGAAACGTTGCTTGAAAGCCGTTACTCTACGTGTGGAGGTCAGTCTTTCTGCTATTGAAAACCCAAGTGTGCAGCCGGATTGTTGAAGTATGTGTCCAGCAAAAGCCAGGAGGGCATGCACCGGGTGATATTTATATACTGTCTGCGAAGAGTGCCGGTTAACAGGACTGTTATATATATATATATATACATAAATCCAAATTGCTTAGTAAAAAGCGAAGGCACTCACCAAGGCAGCTAAGTCAGCAAATTTATTCATTATCCATAAGTGTAAGCCGACTTATGGATATTGAATACGTTTGCTGACGTAGCTGCCTTCGTGAGTGCCTTCGCTTTTTAATAAGCAATTTAGATTTATATTTGGTCATCCTCTGTGGATGCCCTTTGCTGTGCACCCCGTTATTTCACCACGCTTGGATGTGAGTGCGGACCTACCCGAGATATATACTGTATATACTGTATATATATATATATATATATATATATATATATTAGGTGATTCATCGCGTCCTACGGGCGCTCTTCACACCGTCGTAAGGGGCTGCGCCCCCTTAATTTGTGAACGTTTGTATTGTGAGTAATATGGTTAGAATTGTATGAAATATGCCTGTATTGCTACTTGAGTTATAGGTGAAATGTGTTAAATAGAGAGCATATGATTTGGAAGGGGGTGTGTATTGTTTTGTTTAATTAAAAAGCAGTTACAGAGTAAGATGTACATTGATAGTGTGGATGGTACAGTGACATTTGTGGGTGTGTGTGTGTGTGCAATAGTATAGTAGGGTGTTTTGGAGTCAGCGGCTCCCCACTGGCGGAGGTCACAACACAGGAAAACAGGAGGCTGGGTATTGATAGGGGTGTGTGGGCATAAGGGGGACTAAAGAGGAGGGTGGGAGACACAGTGCAGCTTCTGCCAGTGGGTGAGGGTCCAGCGTGGCAGTACAGGAGTACAGGACGGTGGCCCTGAGTCAGTGTCTCCTCCTACTGGGTGGGAGTTAGGGTGCATGAGAGCAGGAGGCTGGGCTATGAGGCATGATAGGGGTATGTGGGCAACACAGCGTCAGCGACTCCCCAGTGGTGGAAGTTATGGTTCAGGAGAGCAGGAAGCTGGGTAGTGATAGGGGTGTGTGGGCATACGGGGGGACTAAAGAGGGGAGCAGGGGTGTCGTGAATTGTGGGAGGGGCGCGGGGGGGGTGCCGTGAATCGAGGGAGAGGGCAGAATTGCGGGAGGGGGGGCGCAGGTGTCGGTGAATCTCGGGAGGGGGCGGGGATCCGCAAAGCGCAGGAGTGGGGCGTGAATCGCGCAAGGGGGGGTTGCGAATTGCGGGAGGGGGGGTTGTGGGGGGTGCCGTGAATTGCGGGAGGGGGGTCGCGGGGGTTGGGGGGTGGGTGCCGCGAATTGCGGGAGGGGGGCGCAGGGGGTTGCAGCGAATTACATCAGGGGGGTCGCGGGGGCAGGGGGGTTGCTGCGAATCGCAGGAGGGAGGGCGCGGGGGGTTGCCGCGAATCGCGGGAGGGGTGGGTCGCGGGGTTGCCGCGAATAGTAGGAGGGGGGGTTGGCGGCGAATCACCAGAGGGGGGGGTCACAGGGTGGGGTGGTGCCGTGAATCGCGGGAGGGGTCGCGCGGGGGGGGGGGGTGGTGCCGCGAATCGCCACAAGAAAAAATCAACACAGAAAGGTCAATACATGTAAATGTTGACATAAGTGTGGCATTTCATTGGTGTCGACACATGAGAATGAATATGAGAACATTCAAAAAATGAAAAATAAATCTCAAAATCTCATGTCAACCTTTTTCATTGTCGACCATAGCAATGGGGAGGGTTTTGCCGCGAATCGCGGGAGGGGGGGGTCGCCGTGAATTGCGGGGGGGGTGCCGCGAATCGCGGGGGGGGATTGCCGCGAACCGCGGGGCGCGGTGTGCCGCGAATCGCGGGAGGGGGGGGGTCGCGGGGGGTGCCGCGAATCGTGGGAGGGGTCACAGGGGGGGCGCAAATCGTGGGTGGGGCGCGCTCACCTGGTGCAGTGTCTTTGCTGGGCAACATGGGGAGGCAGAGGATGCCTGGCACTGTGTGCTCACTGGGCTGGTTCTCTGTCATTTGAGTCAGTCACACACCTCCCAACATGACCCTCTCCAGGAGGGACACATTGCTCTGTTTCTGGACTTCCCTCATAATGTATGATTGCCATCACCTGTTTCACACATGTTATTAATTGATTAGAAAGGTGCTTACATATATATGCGGCCCCTACTGAGCGCTTTATAGTTTGAGTAAAGTTGCAACTCTAATGGACCCCCCTGTTAGTATAGCAAAGGAAAGAAATTGATGTAGGAATATTAGAGCGCACTAATTAAATTAACCTAGAATCCCAATGTACGGGTAGTAATCAACAAAACTTTGATATTTAAGAACAATTATTGAATTCACAGGTTAGACACTTAGATAAAACTGATCCATTAAGAAAGGAGTTGCGATCATTGGAATCTGGTTGAATATCTAAAATAAAATGTAAATGATCGCTGATCACTAACACTTAAGGAAGAAGTTAAAGTGCATGTGATTACTAGTTCATAAAACATACTGTAATCGTATTGAAGATATTCAACATTTCTCCAATTTGAAGGAGCACCTAGGGAGTTATTCTTATCCATTCGCCCCCCCCCCCCCCCCCCCGTGCGTTTGTAACAGGGGAGCGATGAGCAGCAACTGGCCATGTGCATAAAGTTTTATGCACATCTGCAGCTATTTCGTGCGAGTGTGTGTGGCTAATTGCTTATTCACGGGACCGTTCGCACCTAGCAGGGCATGGGGCGGAGGCAAGCACATGGGAATGCCCAGCATTTCATGGGTGTCTCCATGTAAATGTGCCGATGACACGGGGGCAGGCAGCTGACATCAGCTGTCCGCCCTCTTCCCGTACAGGGAGCCAGCAGATCTAAGACAGAGAGGTCTTAGATCTGCAAGAGCTTGCAAAATCATTCGATGGTCGGCAACCATCGAATGATTTTGTCCCCGCATGCAAGGCTGCAAATGAATGTTTAGGCTAAACATCCATTCACATGCATGCGTGAATATTCGGCGTGCAAGCATGGGCGCACGTTCTTGCAGGTGGCGCATAGATGGCACGCAAAGCTGCAAATTTTGCAGCTTTGCGTGTCAACCAGAATTACCCCCTTATTGTGAAATATAGGACCTATAAAAATAAATAGTATATAGTATAAAGTATATACTTATTTTGTATATACTTTATATACTTATTTTAATAGTGTTTTGTATACACATTAAAGTATGGACAAAGTATATATAATCATACAGATAAAGTCAGTTGGCAGTATGACCACATAATTAATGCCAAATAGTGGTAATTCACATACATTTCAATAAATATACAGATATACATTAGAATTGAACCAGAGTATAAATGTATACATGTGGACAAGGATAAAAGCAAGTTTGCACAATTGACGTTTATTACACGTACTGTATAAACATCCCCTTTTTTTGCAGCAGGCCAGCAGCAGCAGCATAATATCCTTTTTTGGCATCATAATAGAAATATTATAACCATAAGAAATTAGTTTAGCACTATAGCCTTAGTGCAGCGATATACAACAAATATAAACTTTCCAGCATATATTTAAAACATATATTCTGATGTAACAATTGTACAATTCACATTATGTGAAATCATATATGGTACAACCTACCATAGATGTGTGCCTATCTTGTGTCTCCTTCCAAATGGATGTGCTATGTGGTGTTCCCAAGGCCTGGTATTTATTCTCAAACTAGGATGACCTCACTTCCTTGGAGGTTCATAGGAGGTTTATATAGTGAAATATACTAATTAACATTAATGCAGTAATTTAACAAATATAAGTGATATGAGTGACGGACATAGAGCATTGTGTATGATAAATTTATTTCGGTTTATTAATATCATGGATAAATGCAAAAATTGGTGCCAATTGTATCCAAAATTGAGGCCAATTGGTGTCAATTTTGCAGTATGGTGTGTGCCTTCCACCAAGCGTTCCAGCTTTATTATTATAATAATAATAATAATAATAATAATAATAATAGCAATAACAATAATAAATAACTCAAAGCCAGCCATTATAATACTTGACCTATTCAACATACAGGGGGAAATTTACTAACAAAAATTCATAAAAAAAAAATGAAAATACAAATTTCTTTTGGCGTATACGTATTTTTGGCATTTACTATGCCAAAAATATGAATTTTCGTATCTGTATTGATGGGACACTCGTATTTGTATTTACAAATACGAATTAATACACCAACGAAAGAATACGACAGAAATCACCATTCAAAAGAATGATGGTTCCTGATTTACTAAGCGACCGTATTTGGCAGAAGCCTGCATGGATCAGTCAGATCTGTGCAGGCTTCAGTGTAAAAAAATTGAGCAATAAATAAATAAATAAATAAAACACAGCGTGGGGTCCCCCCCACGTCCGTAACCAGCACCAGGCTGAAAGAGACGGGGCCGGTAATAAAAAAATCAGGAAACCCGACAAATAGGGGTTTCCCGATTTTTTAAAACCAGCCCCCGGCTCCAGGTCCGGGGCTGGTTCCCAAAATACGGGGGACAAAATGACTAGGGGTCCCCCGTATTTTAAGAACCAGCCCCAGGCCAAACCAGCCAGCAGGGTAATGTCACAGCCGGGCGACTTTCTCGGCTCCTGATTGGCCGCTAGGGAGAGTAGAGGCGTGGAAGATTTAAAATTTTGACGTGTTTCTCCATCTGTTGTAACCCTGACGGTTTCCTCAGAAGCTTCTGAGGAAACCGTCAGGGTTACAACAGATGGAGAAACGCGTCAATTTTTTAACCACATCCGACACCCACTACAGCCTGGACAGCCCATACTGCCATTTGTTTATTGGCCGGTAATATGCTTCCTTTTCTCCAACAGGAACATTGGGGCAGATGTATTAAGTCTTAACAAGAGATAAATGCAAGGGTTATCAGGAGAGATAAACGTCCAGCCAATCACATCCTTACTGACTTTTTTCAAACACAGCCTGTAACATGGCAGTTAAGAGGTGATTGGCTGGATGTTTATCTCTCCTTATCACCCTTGGATTTATCTCTTGTTAAAGCTTAATACATCTGCCCCACTGTTTCTAAGCTTAAACAGTTGTTACAACTGCTATTAAACCAAAAGGGAACTGTTGCATTGTTACCACCCAATTGGGAACTTTCTATAAATTACCGCTGGCTACTAAAATACAAATTCGGGCTCCAAGTATCAGTATGTATGGGCTTTGGATGTATTAAAGTTTTATTTTTATTGTGTGTCAGTGTGTTTATTTGACTATTTTTATTACTGTGGAACTATAAGTGTCAGTGGGCCCTTTAATGCCCCGCATGCTGGGACTTGTGGTTCTCCAAGTCCCAGCTGGCGGGGGAGGCTTGCTGGGACTCATAGTTCCACAGTATTAAACAATAGTTTATTCTATTTTTTGACACTGAATCAGCTTGATGCCCACCACCCAGGGGCATCAAGGACAGCACCAGGGCTCAGCCTGGTCAGGTAAGTCCTGGAGGGGGCAGGGCTTTGCATACGGCTGAAACAGCCTCAGTGTTTATAGTATCTTCCAGTTGATTTTAATAGTGACATCCAGGATGTACTTTGAACTTTTTCAGGACCATATCAAGCTTCTGAAGAGGTTTCTAATGCTTCTTAATAGACACCGCTTTACCCAGCACTCCATTGGGGCAGGTCTGCTTACTGCTGCCTTTCGTGTAAATTCCTTCTCATTCTCATGTTTTTTGCTTATCTTCACATTCTCTCATATCATCATCATCATCTTCCATCATAGTCATGTCAGACCAGCGGCAGCTCCTACTTACTTTCTCTTTCAATGGTCCTGGTGACACAGCTCAACATTGGGATGTAGGAGGGTCCGAAGGAGCCAGGCACCTATCCTAAAGCTTTTGGAGAGTAGGCTCCTCCCTTCTGCATCCCAGACTCCTCAGTTCGTCTTAGGTGTCCACTAGAGTGGGTGCTATTCTAAAGGGCTGCCGGAGCAGCCGAAGGATTAGAGTTAGTTAGGGTTTTTATTATTTTATTAATTATACTCTAGCTAGGTAGGCACAGTGTGAGGATTCTCACTGAATCCTCACACTGACAGCGCAGCAGGAGCTGACAGAAGCGCGTCCTGTCAGCTCACTGTGCACAGGGGAGACGCTGTCTGGCCTCCCTGTGCAGCGCTTACAGCTTCTTTTAAGAAGCTGCCTGGGCTCCGGAGCACTCTGAAACCGGCTCCACGCTAGGTGGGGATCATGGGGGACAGGTGCTCCGTGATGGCGGCGGCCATTTTCCGCGGAGCTTACACACTGAGCTCCTGTATGAGAGGACAGCAGTGTGTTACAGGCATGTTCCAAGTGGTCCCCAGCTGAGGGGGAGATACTGGAACTAGGAGATCCTGCAATGGGAGCGGCTGTCTGGGGGTGGTTGGCGCCAAAAGTAACGGACCCCGCAGCAGCAGGGACTTGGTCCCTTCCCTCACTCTGTTTTGGCGCCATTCGGAACGCTTGCAGCGGAGCTGAGCTGGCTGACAGGTCCTGGCAAAGTGTTTGGATTTCCTGGGCATCGCTTTCCCCACATCTGAAACCATCAGACAGATAAGTGACTGGGTGCATTGGCTCGATAGAAACACATGTACAGTGAATGCGCTGTGACTGTGTTATTTTACATCATGTCTGAGCATCAGTCTGTGGTTTTGGGGGAGGGAGCCCTTGATACATTGAGCACTTGCAGTGTTTGTACACTGAATTTTGTACCTGAGCAGATGGCCAAGGGGGGCTTGTGTATTGCTTGCGCTGCTGTGAGACCCATGGGGAGTGAACCCCAGAGGGTAGAGCAATTGGAGCCTGCGTGGGCCAGTGCCCTGGGCAGGTCTGTGAATGCTTTAGTGCAATTGCTGGACAGACGGAGTGATGTCTTGGTAGATTCTCAGAGACCTATGTCATCATCTCAGCAGTCCTCTGGCTCCTTGCCTCTGACCCAGGCAGATCCTGGCTTCCTTCAGGTCATGCAGGATACTGCAAAATAGATTAACAGGTTTAGTGAATTACTAGACAAAATAGATGTTGATGCTGTGGGGACCCCTAAAAGGTCTTATTCAGTGCCTTTACTTGTTGCTGAAGAGGAAGGAGAATATGCAGACATTCCCTGGGAGCAGGGTGATGATTCTGAGGATTCCTCTGCCGCAGGGGTGGAGGATTTGATTACTGCTGTAAAACAGGCTTTGAATTTGTCTGTGGAAGATAAAACTCCTGCAAAAGGTGTGTTTAAATGGCAGCGTAAGGAAGCTGTTACCTTTCCTGCAGATGAAGGTTTACAGGATTTATTGGAAGGGGCTTGGAAAACGCCCGATAAAAGGCTGCAGATGCCAAAGAGATTTTTAAGTTTATATCCCATGCCTGAGGCTCATGCAGACCTCTGGGAGAAAGTCCCATTGGTAGATGCTTCTGTGGCACGTTTGTCAAAAGCCACTGTGCTGCCAGTGCAGGGGGGAGCAGCCTTTAAGGACCCCGTAGATAAAAAGCTGGAGGGTAACCTCAAGGCAATTTTTGAAGGGGTGGGCTACACACTCTGATTGCTTCAGCCTGGGTCTCTAAGGCCATGATTGTGTGGGCCAATGACCTGTGCACTATTTTACATGCTGATCCTTGTGTGTTGTTACTTGCGGAGAAGCTTAAAGCAGCTGCAGAGTATGTGCTTGAGGCTGAGGAGGAAGCTCTCAAAATGGCTGCCAGAGTTTCCACAGTGTCCGTCAATGTCAGGAGAGTGCTCTGACTTAAAGCCTGGGAGGCGGATAACGAGTCTAAGAAGGCCTTAGAGACATTAGCTTTTAAAGGAAAGCTGTTGTTTGGTTCAGAACTGGAAGAAATTATTAAGCAGGCCACGGGTGGCAAAAGTACCTTTCTGCCGGCCCCTACAGCCAAGCAGACATCAAGGTTTTCTGCTTTTAGGCAGTCCTTTCGGCCCTCCCCTAGAGGAGGTGCGTCCTTTAGAGGACAGTCCTTTAGGGGAAAGTTTCAGTCCTCCAGGGGCAAGGCCCCAAAGTCTAAATTCGGTTCCTTTCATAAGAAACCAAACACCAAAGGAGAGGACAAACCCACCGCATGACTACCAGGGGATTTGGCCGGCGGTGGTCAAGGTGGGGGGGCGTCTGTCACAGTTCAGGGATGCATGGGCATTGTTAGACCAGGATTCCTGGGTATTAGACATTATATCCCAGGGTTACAGAATTCCCTTCAAAGGTCTTCCTCCGAGAAGATTCATTCCCACATTACTACCAAAGGAGGCTCGGCTCCGTACAGCTCTCTTGGGAGCGGCTCACTCTCTTTTAGAGAAGGGTGTGGTGATCCCGGTCCCCAGAGCGGAGTGGAAAAAAGGCTTTTATTCCACTCTGTTTCTGGTGCCCAAACCAGATGGGTCTTTCAGACCGATTCTCAATTTAAAGTCATTAAATATCCATTTGTGGGTAGTCCATTTCAAAATGGAGTCTCTACGGTCAGTGCTGCTAAGCCTGGACCAGGGAGAATTTTTGGCGTCCATGGATGTCCAGGACGCATACCTTCATGTTCCTATCCATCCGGGACATCAGACTCTATTGAGGTTTGCGATAGGAGACCTGCATTTGCAATTCCAGGCGTTGCCCTTCGGTCTGGCTACAGCGCCAAGGGTATTCACCAAGATAATGTCAGTAATGGCGGCAGTGCTTCGACAGAGGGGAATCACTGTGATTCCATATTTGGACGACCTGCTGTTCAAAGCAAAAACAGCGGAAAAGTTAAAGAGTCACTTGGCAGAGGCCATCGGGTTTTTGCAGGCTCACGGTTGGCTTTTAAATTTACAAAAGTCTCAGTTGGTACCGTCACAGAGACTCCAGTTCCTGGGAGTTGTTCTGGATACCCATCTACATCAGGTATTCCTGCCAGAGGCAAAAGCCAGGGACCTGGCTGCTTTGGTCCAGGAGATCCTCGGGTCTCAGAGCACATCAGTTTGGAGGTGTCTCAAGCTGCTGGGGAAGATGGTGGCGTCTTTCAAGACGTTACAGTTCGCCAGGTTCCACTCTCGAGTGTTCCAGTGGAACATTCTGACAGCCTGGTCGGGGAATACTCAGACCATGAAGTGAGAACAAGAACTGAGGGCTGTGTGGATGGTGATTTTTCTGGCTGGAGAAAGATTACAGGGGCTCCCTTTAAGGATTCAGACCGACAACGCCACAGCTGTGGCGTATCTGAATCACCAGGTAGGCACACGCAGCAAGCTGGCTATGTGGGAGGTATCCCGGATCTTCTTGTGGGCGGAACAGAATGTTCCAGCGTTGTCAGCGATATTCATCCCAGGGGTGGAGAATATAGAGGCCGACTTCCTGAGCAGGGAGGAGCTGCTGGAAGGAGAATGGAGTCTGAACCCACAAATATTTCTTCAGATTACACGGAGATGGGGAACTCCGGATGTGGACCTGATGGCATCAAGGTTCAACCATCAGGTGCCCAGGTTCTATGCCAGGATGAGAGATCCACTGGCAGAAGCAGTGGATGATATGACCATCCCCTGGGAGGGGAATCTACTTTATGTCTTCCCGCCAGTTCCAATGCTGGCAAGAGTGTTGAAAAAGATCCAGGCCCAGACAATTCCGGTGATCTTAGTGGCCCCAGATTGGCCAAGGAGGTCCTGGTACTCAAGGCTTCAGAGATTGTCTGTGGACTCGTGGCGTCTACCTCTGAGGTCAGACCTTCTAAACTAAGGACCATTCTACCATCTGGATTCAGCTCGGCTAAATTTGACGGCCTGGCTGTTGAAACCGCCATCTTGAAGAACAAAGGGTTCTCAGAGGCTGTGGTTAACACCATGATTAAAGCTAGAAAGTCAGTATCTTCTGCAAATTATTATAGAGTCTGGAAGACCTATATTAGGTGGTGTGAAAGGCAGAAGTCACACACATCGCGATTTAGATTGGCTAAATTGCTGGAGTTTTTGCAGGATGGCTTTTCATCTGGGTTAAGTCTTCAGTCACTCAAAGTGCAGATCTCGGCCTTGTCAATTTATTTCCAAAGAAGGATAGCATTGTTACCGGAAGTACAGACCTTCCTACAGGGGGTTTCTCGATGGAAACCTCCCTACAAGCAACCAGTAGCGCCATGGGATTTATCTCTGGTTCTGGAGTGTCTTCAAAAGGCGCCTTTTGAGCCGTTTAGGTCGGCTGACCTTAAATTCCTTACATGGAAACTGGTGTTTTTGTTGGCAGTGGCGTCAGCAAAAAGAGTATCGGAGTTGGGAGCATTGTCCTGCAAGTCTCCCTTCCTTATATTTCATGATGATAGGGCTGTCCTTCGGACAGTACCCCAATTTTTACCAAAAGTAGTCTCTGCTTTTCATCTAAATCAGGAGATAGTTCTGCCTGTGTTTCAATCCCCAGAGGGTTCAAGGAAAAGGGACAAATTGAGGAATTTGGATGTTGTGCGCGCCTTGCGCATTTATGTGGACAGAGTAAAGAGTGTCAGGAAGACTGATACTTTGCTAGTTTTGTATGATGTACACAAAATTGGTTGGCCTGCTTCTAAGCAGTCCATTGCTAGGTGGTTGCGTTCTGTAATTGCTTTTGCATATACTAAAGTTGGTAGGCCTGTGCCGGTCAGGATTAATGCGCATACCACCAGGTCAGTCGCCACCTCTTGGGCGGTTCGACATGGGGCAACAGCTGAGCAGGTTTGCAGGGCTGCCACTTGGTCATCTGTTCATACGATTTCCAAATTCTATAGGTTCCATGAGTTCGCGTCGGAGGACGCATTATTCGGGCGAGCAGTGATGAGAGCTGCAGACCTGAGCGTACCCACCCAAAGGACCGGCTCTGGAACGTCCCAATGTTGAGCTGTGTCACCAGGACCATTGAAAAAAAAAAAGGGATTTTTGTAAGAACTTACTGTTCGAATCCCTTTCTCTGATATGGTCCTGGTGACACAGCGATCCCTCCCTTACGCTCAGTAAGTATGCCAAGTTCATGATGTTTCATGTTATATATGGTTAAAAGTTATTTTGATATTGTGCATATAATATGTGCCGGCGTTTGTACTGAGT